>NW_004524757.1:162377-185457 GCF_000260255.1 Octodon degus | reverse complement strand
TAATTCATTGAGAAGAAATATTTGTAGTAATAGTGTTTGGACAGGATATCATGTCTGCATCTTGTACTATGAATAACCACTATGAAGACAACAATATGCAGTGTGCTAATTATTGAAATTGTCCTCCTAATTGGTTTTGAAACTGTCTCATTGCTATTTGTTTCTCAATAAAATTAATTTAAAAAAATAATGGGAGTGTGACTGTAGAAAAGAGAGTAAAGGAATGGAAACAGTGTGTTATATATCCCTGGGAATTCCCAAAATTAATACAATGACTATGTATTGTAACATATAGTGATAAAAACTAAAGTCTAAAAATTGCATTTAATAAAAAAGAGATAAAAGGATTTAAGATAGTCTCTAAAGAAGACAATTAAGCACCTCCTTTTATCCCACCTTTTCCCAAACTCATTTAAGCGTAGAGCTTTTATTTTTTTCTTCTTTATTTTCGCAGAACACCTGTCAACTTCCTTTATAATAAAATTTTTGAGGAAATTGAGTTTTTTGAGCAATCTCCATCTTCAGTACTCAGCAAGGTGCCTGTAATATTATGAATTATTAGTCAATGTTAGTGGAAAAATGCATCAATACACACAGAAACAGACAATATTTCATAGAACTGTTCTTGCCTCCAGAGAGTAAAACGTCCCCTGAGTGTCCTTATATTTCCCCAGTGTGTACAACACATAGACAAGGTTTATAAAGAGAATATTATTATACTACATTTCCCTCCATGCTAAAGGATGCTCGTCATTCTAGCCTACTCATCCAAGGTAGGACAAATGTTTAAAGTTTCTTTAGTCTTTCAGAAAGTTAGACATCATAGAACACAAAGTAAGGAGGTTATAAAGCTCAGAGTCCATTTTACTATTGCTTTGATAATTAGGGCAGAATAAAGTCACCAACTACAGGATGTCAAAGGCTGAATAATGGAAACATGATAAAATGGTTCATAAGCACAAAGCTTCCAAAGAATGAGTCTTGTGAGATTGACATGTGAGAAAAGTGAGCAGGGTATGGAAAGCTGAGTATGGATGTCCGAGTGCATCTGAACAAATTCCAGTCAAAGGCTGAAATCTGTTTATGTGTGAATTCTTTTATAAGTATGCATTTGGTCATAGACAAAGTGAGTCATTTCAGGGCTTGGTGGTAGAATGCTCCTTAAACACATGGCTTCTCACACAGTAATATGTTAAGATTATCAAAATATATTTTGAAGAAAACTTTTAGCAATATAAAATGTACAGAAACTGAGTTTCAAAACTGATATATATATATATACTGGAGAATACTGGCAGCAAATTTCAAAGGACTTTTTAAAAGAAATTTGAGATTACACTTAGTGGAGAAACTTCTAAGAGAGGGTTGTGGGCTTCTAATATTACACTTTTAAGATGATAGACCAACTTCAAAAAATGTCATCTTAAAAATTATGGACCCAGAGTAGCGAGATAGTTCAGTGGACTAAGCACCTCCTTAGGCAAGCACAGGGACCGGGGTTCCATCTCCAGCACCGTATGCCATGCCAGCCCCGGCCCTGGGCACCCTGAGCTAGCCGCTGAGACCAGACATGGTGACACACACCTGTAATCCCAGCCCTGGGGAAGCTGAGAACATGAGGATCACTATGAGTCCAAGCTGCGTAGTGAGATCCTGTACCAAATACATAAAAAAATGAATTATGGTCCTAAAATAATATTAGCAAGCTTATTTTCCATTTAGAGTAGAGATGATTAATAAGAGGTAGAGGACATCAACAATTAAAATTGCTGTTAGCGAGGCAAAGTCTCATCACTACAAAATATACTACAAGCAAAGGCTAGCTCTATGTGTGGGAAGAGAAAAGCAGGGATAGAACCCATGAAGCTACAATGTGCATCATCAGTGGCTTAGGCAAGGAAGGAAGAAACTCTTGTCAATCTTTGCTGTTTATCAAAAAGCAACTTTCAGATTTTCAGAACCTCAATAATGAGAAATGGTTCTTGTATTCCCCAACCACACTCAATTCAGTTATGCACTAAGCTTCTAGAGATGCGGATGCATTCAGGTTACTTTTAATTTCTTATGTTTTGTCCTTGAGAAGGTAGTTTTGATAAAAACCAATAGATATATTCAGTAGATATAGTGCTTATCATACCTTTTATTTTTTTAATTTTAATTTAATTTTTTTTTGAGGAACCAGGGATTGAATTCAGGCCCTTGCACTTTCCAGGGAAGGGCTTATTTTACTGAGCTATCTCCCTGGCCCTTGTACTTTTTAAAAGTAAGGGGAAATGTAAGTATTTATTGAGTACCTGCTAAGTGACCAAAAATATTCAGTGTAGATCTAAGTCTTTATTTTATGAAAATCTCCCACCTATCTGAAAGATCTAGACATACATATAATTGTTTCCTCATAAGGGAGTGGGTGGAGAAATCTAGAATTAAAGTGCTCTCCTCATTGAAGCCTCTCTCAAGACCATTCAAGATAAGTAAATGTGAATATTTTAATGTCTTCACACTGAATATTCAGCTTTAGTAATTTTATATGAAAAGCAAGGCAAGTATTAGAGAACCTATGCCTTTTACTAATTAGAAATCAACTTTTAACTTTAACAAAAGCATTAATATAATCACTCTGCCATATTTTGCTTCTTTTCTTTTTGTTTTAGTATTGTGTATTGAATTTAGGATCTTGCATTTGCCAGGCAGGCATTCATGCTGCTGAGTTATCTCCCTGGCCCTATGTATTTTCTAACAGCTAAAATGTATTTTAGCTTTAGAAAGATTAACAGTGGAGTTTTAGAGACACAATTATGTTCACCTTTTATTATGGAACAATTACTTAAAATTCTTCTCCATTCAAAGAACAATACTTCTCAGTGAAGTTAGACAACTTCTTGGAAATAGAGGGAACAGAGAAGGAACTCCAGCAGGACTGCATTCCAGACAATGTGATGTTGACTTAAAATTGGTTTGTACTCAAGATAACATGTGAAATATTTTTGCAAGACTGCTTTCTCTACATGGATGACACAAAAAGGCAAAATGCTAAAAAAAAAGTACAGTTGGACACCATTATTATAAAGCTCAATATTATGAAAAGCAGTATGATCCTTTGATCAGGAATATATACATTTGTACCAAAATAACAAAGAATAACAAGAGAGTAATAAGCTGGAAAATCAGTATGATTATCCTTTCTATGGTTGAAAATAATTGTACTGAGAAATTAATGACTGTATTGCCTTTTTGTTTCTAAAGTAGTTTTGAATACATAGGTCTTAATTTTATTCATACTAAAGTTTCATTAAATGTGATATTATAATGTTAGGAACAATGGAGATTAAGAGTAGAATTTATTTATTAAGGGAAGGAAAGCTTCTGTCCCAGAGAAAAACATAAGGGAAACCGATTGTGGCAAAGACTGTCTTTTTTAGGGATTTTTATAGACTAAATGCATGACATGAGGTGGGTCCAATGTGGGAAACATGAGAACTTGCAACATGGACATGAAGTGGGAAAAAACTGGTCAACCAATAAGATTACAAGCACAATTGCTCAGGTAAATTTTATTAAATCTGGACCAAATGAAGAAGGGAGTCAGGTAGCAAGTGGACATGAATACAGAACAGTGACTTTTCCTATAGGGGCATGGGTTAGTGACTCTCAGTTTTTCAAGGTGATTGATACCTATTTGGAATATCAATCCCTGATGTCTATCCCTAGTGTGCATTTGTTTCATCTTTTGTCTTGAGGTCAGGCCTGCAGTAGAAGTGCTTGTCTTTTTAAATTTTTTTTTATTAATTTTATTGAGAAACAAATAGCAATGAGACAGTTTCAATACAGGTTAGTAGGACAGTTACAATAATTAGTACATTGCATAGTGTTCTCTTCATAGTAGTCATTCATAGTACAAGATGCAGACATGACATCCTGTCCAAACACTGTTAGTACAAATCTTTCTTCTCATTGAATTAAGAGAAATTAGCCGTATATCTGTCTTATTTTGTATATACAGATACAAAATGATCCTTCATTTATATCCCCTTTTTTTGTTTAGTTTTGTCAGAGTTGGGTGATGGCAAAGGAGTGCCTGTCTTTACCACAGTTGCAAGGTATTTTGTCTTTCATAGGGCTCCTTCAAGGGCCTAGCCCTGTCTGGCTCCCTATAATATTTCTAACTCAGCTGCCTACATCTGGTATATTTCTCTTGAAAGTTCAACACTTATGAAAATGTTGCCGTATTTGTGTTGTTTACGTTTGCTTTTTTCTAAAATGTTTTTAAATGAAAATATAAAATAATCTACCATTTTATTTCTACATATCTATCTAAAATAATGGATTGTTTTGAAACATAAATTCATCAGCACTACTAACCAAACTAATAATAACTCCTAGTGGCATGAATGGCAAAAGTCTATTTAAAAACATTCCCCAATTATCTCAAGCTCTCACTTTTATTTCTTTTATGCTTATAGTTGATTTTTTCAAACTAAATAAATCCCACACCAATGTGGCTGTTAGGACTCTAGTCTCTTTTAAATCTACAGTATCCTTCCCTCCCATTTATTTTTTCATGCTATTGACTTGTTGCAATAACTGGGTCAGTTACTGTATACTGTTTATTCTTTATTCTTTTTGTGTGTCTTGAATATTGCACACTTTTTAAAATATTTAAGATCCTTTTATGTTGCAAAGGTTAAGTATAGAATTCACACAATTGCTGGCCTTTGGAGGCATGGTGAGATGATGAAAGTGGAGAGAAGCCTATTGTCTAGCACTATGAACACTCTTTCAGTTGTATCTGTATGTTCTTTGAGTAGGGAAAGTACTGTGTGATGTGTGGGCATCACTTTAAATGAGAGAGAACTTACTAAGAAGTATCAAAAAGACCTGGAATTTAGAAGAACTAGCACTGTATAAATAGTAGATGATGTATACATTCCTTTTCTAATGGCATAGATAAGACGTTAAATTAAGTAAATTAAATTAATCAAATATTGTCTTTTAATTATTTGAATGATTATATTTAAATTAAGTAAACATTACTTAACAACATTTTGTCTTTTTTCGGACAAGATTTCGTTGTGTAGCTCAGGCTGGCCTTGAGCTCACTTTGTAGCCCAGGCTAGCCACAAACTCAGTGATCCTCCTATCACAGCCTTCTGAATACTGGGATTACAGGCATGAGCCGTGATGCCCACCTAACAATATGTACAAAGCATCATTATATACTGTGCTGAGGCTTTTATACCAAGAAAATGGTTGTTAACTATATAAATATAATTAATGTGTATATTAAAGAATTAACTATATATCATTATTTAATCTAACCCTCCAAACAATTCTACAAGGTATCATTGCATTGTATGAATGATGGGAAATGAAGATTATTTGACCTGTCCAGGCTTTCACAGCAATTAAATTGTATAGTGAAGAATTATAGCTGAAATCTATCTCAACTGACTTTGGTGCATGTGATTTCAATAAAGACATTCTAAAGGACTATATTATTCTATAGTGTCTCATATTTGGGATTAATTCACATTTTGAGTAAATAACTAGGACTTCCTGATTCACAGAAACTTGCTTGATTTGTCCCAACCTTCAATATAATGGCCAGTGCTAGTCAATAGCTCATTCATTCCCTCCTGTGATTTCATGCAGCTTATTTCCATACACCTCCTGGAAAGTATCTTCATTTTGCTCACTAAATCTTTTTCTTTTTTTGGAATCAGAGATTGAACTGAGACCCTTGTGCTTTCCAGGGAAGTGCTTATTCCACTGAGCCATCTCCCCGGATCCTTACTAAATTTTGAATGTTAGATGCATTTCCTTCATAAGTTTCCATATAAAATGTACTTTCATAAAGCAGTGCTTTTCTTTTTTTTTCTTTGTTTGTTGTTTGTTTTTTTGAATATGGGAGTGCACAATCACCAAGTGGATTTCCTGGAGGCAGAGTTTTGAGCCTCCTGCCTATCTCCACCTCCAGCTTCATCACATGCCATTTGCATCCCAGTCTTTGACTGTCTGGGCTTCAGCCATTACCAGACGTGGTTTCCCTCAATGAATATTTTTGCCATCCTGAAAATGAATTTTACTGACTGATACTAGAATGCATATCTTTTTTGACTATAAACAGAACTTCCCTAGGGTCCAAATCAATAGGAGTGATGTATAATTTTCCAAGTGACACCACCATATGACAACCAATATCAGACATGGAAAGTTTGCAACTCTTTGAAGTTGCCTAATACACCTTCCCAACAATCTTGGTAGGAATCTAGTTTTCTTATAAAAATTCAAGCAAAAGGATACAATCCTAACTACTCTATTCTAACCTCCTGTAACTTTGTGCTCACCCAGTTCAATTAGAAGCCCCAAGTCACTATATCATTTCTCAGGGGCCTTTGAGGGGGAACAGCAAAATTTCTACTTACAGAGAGTTGGATATTAGTATATCATGTCAATACCATCTGGGCATAACATGGCTCATTAAGCTAAAGGCGAGGATTGTTATGTATATCACCATCTACCTCAAATAAATTTTGTATATTTCCTTTAAAAGCTTTAGAACATACTTTCATTCTCCTCAAAAAAGAAAAAAAAAGAAAACTTAACAAAAAAACTTCAGTGTAAAGATGCACCCTACACACAGACACTCACAGTCTTGCATAGTTTAACTACAGAGATAAAGCTTGAAAAATTCATCATGAGGCAATTTCAGTGTTATGTGAAGATCATAGAATGAGTATACACAGAGAAACAGCTATGCCACCACAAGGCTATATAATCTTATTGGCCTACCATAGCATAAGTGATCTATCATTGACCAAAATGTATTTGTATAGAAACATATATGTATCTCAGTAATTTTCAAAGTGTAAATTTAAAAACCTGTATTTATGGGAAATATTTAGCTGGAACACTTAAAAAACCATTATAAAATAATCATTGTCAGTACCTCAGTCTTAAGCAAAATAAGACACTATCATTTTACCTTAAGTTTCCAATACAGACCTTTAAATCTTAAGAAATTTTTACACTGATATCCTTCAAAATCCTTTTCATTGAAGTATAATTAATATGAAATACAGCAAAGTCATTTTGAATGCACACCATCATCAGATTTGTCAAGCATACCTGTGCAGTCACTACCACAATCAAGCTATAAAATATTTCCTGTAGTCCAAAAAGTAGCCTCTTAGTCATTTGTAGTTAATCCTATCTCCTGACCCATAGCCCAGCCAACTACATATTTACTTTCTATCATGACACTTAATTTGTGGTTTTTAGAATTTCGTATCAATGGACCATATGATGTATCATAATTTGTGACAAGCTTTTTTCACTCAGTATAATGCTCTTGAAATATATATTGTATGTCATTTTTTTCTACTACTGTTTTACATTGTTTGCACTACATACCACAATATGTTCTTTCATCTACCTGTTAACGCTACTTGAAATTATTCTAATTACAAACTACATATTATGAATAAGATTGATGTAAAAATTTATGGAAAAGGGTCTACATGGACGTACTTTTACATTCTTTTGGATAACTATTGAAATTAAAATTTACTAATTCATGTTGAAATATATTCAGCCTCTTAAGAAAACATATCAGAATTTCCATCATTCTGTAGCTACATCAGTATCTACTATTGTCATTGTCTGTTTATTAAATTTAATTTTATTATTTCATTTTGAAAAGTAAAGGACAAAAGCAAGAAAAAAATATCAGAAACAATGACTGAAACAGGGTAACATAAAACAATACATATGATACAGATTTTCAGAACAAGAATAGCTAATTAACAATGGTTGATATATTATCAATTTTAGCATCAAATTTCTTTCTCAGATTAACAGATATAGTTCTGTAAGATTAGACATATGACTGTGTATTACTGCTTGTTTCCAAAAACCTTAAACTTTTTTGTCTCACTTATTTTACTTTTGTCTTTTTTTAAAGCTTATTTTGGAGTGAGTATAGTAATAATTGATATGATGATTAGAAATGGTACACATTTAGAAGACCAAAATGATAAGTATTCAAGCATGATATTTGAGTTGCACATTGCTGTCCACAATATACTTGCTTGGATTGCAGATATCAGCATAGAGAATTAGTCAAGGTGAAAATTCTACATATTTACTGTTACTTTCAAAACAAAAACATGGAAATTTTTAGTAAAATCACCTCAGCCACACTGTATATATACTTGCATTGTTTGAGAGCTAGATAATAGTTTCTGTTGGGTACTATCCTATGACCTTCAATATAGAGCTTTGGTGAGGTTTTTTAAATAATTATATTGAGAAACAAGTAGCAATTGGACAGTTTAAAAATGATTACTAGCACACTTTCAATAATTAATACATTGCATATTATTGTCTTAATAGTTATTCATTGTACAGGTTGCAGACATAATATCCTGTCCACACTATTAGAAAACAATCTCTCTATTCACTGAATTAAAAGAAGGAAGCTGTATATTTATTCTATTTTGAATATACAGATACCAAATAGTGGTTCATTTATATCCCCATTTTTTGTTTTCTTTTTTCAGAGAAGAGTATTTCATTCTCATTTAAATATTGTAGGTATGTGAATTCAGCAAAATATTCCAATATAGTCCAGTAGTCCATAATAATAGTGGGTTTTCCATAAGACTGGGCAATGTCAGAAGTTGTTGACTTCAGCCTTACAGCTCAACATATTAATATGGCTTTACTTTTTATAATTCCTTTTTATACTTTTCTGCTGGATGGTTAAGACCAAGATAAAGCAAGACTATATAATAAGAAATGTAACTTTTGTATCTGCCAAGGTCAGTCAAATTCCCTCAGGATTTATCCTGAAACCCTGTACTTCAGATTGTAAATCTTCTGTCAGTGTCAGCCATGTGGATGAGTAACAGCCATTGCTTGACAAGTTTGCTCTCTGTGAAAGCCTGAGAAATTTTTTTCTCTCCATGTGACTCTCCTTAGGCACCTTCTACATCATTGATCACTTTTTTCTGTGACCCCATAATCTCCTTGATCAGAAAATTTGGGACACAATTGAGTTACATGATGTTACAGTATAGGCTCTCCTATGGCCTGAGTGTTCACTGTCTTTGAAAGGCTAGGGCCAAAAAGTCAACTTCTTCCTTGCAGCCCTTCTTTTTGCCAATTTTTGGTCTGCAAACTTAGGTTGTTAACCCTCCAGGACAGAAGCTTATTATTATTACCCTACAACATATGCAGTTGAGCTTAACCTCACCATCTGTCTGAATAGTAAACCTCTTAGGCATAACGTGGAACAGGTATCTTCCATCAAGTATTGATACATTAAACTTTAAGTACCTACAGAATATGAAGAAAGAAATTAAAAAATTAAAAATAGGGATAAACAGTTACATATTTTACAAAGAATTTAGAAATCTAACCACATACAGTATTGTAGCAGGACAGTCCTCTGACATTTTTTTTGCTGTCTCATGTTTTCATTTATTATCCTTTCTTTTAAACAAACATTTACTAGAGAGACAGCATGGCAGTAATTGGTATGTCATGACTAGCAGTACATAATTAGAAGACCAGAATGACAGGCATTCCAAGCATGACCCTAATATTTCACATTGCTATATTCAGTGCAGTTGCTTAGTTCACAGGTATCTGCATATATATTTAGCCAGGGTGAGAATCCTACCAATTAACTGCTAGTTTCAAAAACCTGCTGAATATTCTCAGGATCAATCCCTTAACCATCTTGTGCATATAAATGTATGACTTTGCTCCTGTCATGTTTTCTAGCATTTCTCCTTGCCCTCTGTAAGGTGTCTAATCGTCAAGTTATAGCTTTCCTTTTAATCATATTATACCTTTTCATTAGTATTTCTCTCTTGAGTTCTTACAGTAGGGAGACTATACAATATTTACACGTGTGGGTCTGGCTTATTTCACTTATGAGTATATCTTCAGGTGGCATCCACTTCAATATAAAGGTTTCAAGGTTATCATTCTTTATAGCTGAGTAATACTCCATTGTATAAAAATACCTCATCTTTTTCATCCATTCCTCCAGTGATGGGCATCTTGGTTGTTTAAAGATTTGACTATCACAAATTGTGCTGTTATAAATGTAGGTACACATATATCACTATAATATAATGTTTTCACTTCCTCTGGGAAAATTGCTGACAGAGGGATAGCTGGCTTGAATGGGATTTCCTGTCCTAGTTTCTTAAGGAATCTCCACACTGATTTCCATAATGCTTGCACCAGTCTACATTCCCACCAGCAGTGGAGAAGGGTTCCCTTTTCCCCACAGACTCTCCAACATTTGATGTTGGTTGATTTCTATATGATAGCCATTTTTTCTTGAGTGAGATGATATCTCAGTATTGCTTTAATTTACATTTCATGGATGGCTAGTGATGTGGAGCACTTTTTCATATATTTATTTGTTTCCTTAATTTCATCCTCTGATAAATGTGTGTTTATCTCGGATGCCCATTTCTGGATTGGGTCTTTAAATTTTGGAACCTAATGTTTTTTTAATTCTTTATAAATTCTAGAGAGCTGAGCTTTGTCAGAGTGCTTATTATTCATGATATTTTCCAAATTTGTAGGTTGTCTTTTCACTTTGTTTATAATTTCTTTTGACACGCAAAAACTTCTCAATAAGAGGAGGTCCTAGTTTTAATTCTTTCAAGTATTACCCATGCTATTTGATTTTTGTTCATGAACTCTTTGCCTACCCCTAAGTTTTCAAGTGTTCCTCCTACTTTCTCTACTAGGAAATTTAGTGTGTCTGTTTTAATGTTTAAATCTTTAATCCATTTTCACTTTAGCTTTTCATGCATGGTGATACACATGGCTCAAGGTTCACTTTTCAGTATATAAAGAGCCAATATTTCCAGCACCATTTGTTAAAGAGGCTATCTTTCTTCTAGTAAGCATGTTTGGCCCCTTTGTCGAAGGTAAGGAGGCTGAGTATGTTCATAGAGGCTTCAGCATCACGTAATCTATTCCATTGATTCTCAGGTCTATTTCATTGCCAGTACCATGCTGATTTTATCATTGTAGCCTTTTAGTATAATTTCAAATCAGGAATTTTAATGCCTCCTGCCTTGTCTTTATTGCCCAGGATTGCCTTTGCTATTCTAAGTTTTTTCTGGTTCCAAATAAATTCTAGGTATGATTTCTCTAGCTCTATGAGGTATATTGGTGGTAGTTTGGTAGGGATTGCATTAAATCTGTACAGCAATTTTGGGAGTATAGCCATCTTCACAATATTGTTTCTTCCTATCCAGGAGCAGGTAATATCCTTCTATTTTCTGAAATCCTCTATCTCTACTTTTTTTCAGAATACTGTAATTTTCCTTAAAAAATCTTTTTTTTTGGAAGAACTGGGGATTGAACTCAGGCCCTTGTGCTTACCAGGCAAGCACTTATCCTACTGAGCTAACTCCCCAGCCCCCTTAGAAAATCTTTGACTTCTTTAGTTTGATTTATTCCAAGGCATTTTATTTTCTGCAGTGGTATTGTAAAAGATATTTTTTTCTCTAATGTCCTTCTCAGTGTGTTTGTTATCTGTGCAGAGGAATGCTATTGACTTTTGGGTATTGACTTTGTATCCTGCTATGCTACTGAATTTGTGTATCAATTCTAGCAGCTTCTTGTTGGAGTTTTTTTGGTTTTCCAAGTAAATTATCATGTCATCTGAAAATAATGATAATTTAACTTCTTTTTTAGCTATTTTTATTCCTTTTATTTCTCCCCCTTGTCTTGGGATGGTTATTAGACAAGTACCTCCCAATATTATTGCCCATGGGGAACTTGTGGTTAAGGCAGATATGGTTTTCTACTTACAGTAATACAATTAGAAACTGTAATAATGGGTCATAAGATTTAGCAATTCGCAAACTTTTGTATTTAATATGTTTGTATTTAGACCAGAATAGCAAACATTATGGTTGTATAGCTAAGCAGATATTGAATTGGGAATTTGTATTTAAATTTGTTCCCCTAAGTTCTGTCTGTTCATCTCCCCTTGATATACCTGGAGACTTCCAGGCAAACTAGTCTACACAACTTACCTTTTGCCACCTCTGTCTGGAAATCATGCTTCCTTAGATCTGGATCTAGTTCCGGGCCCCACTGCACCCAGCCGCATGTCTCAGCTCACTGACTCAGACTCTGTTGAGCTCGCCCAGCTGACCTGGCTTGTGTCTGGCTGCTGAGCACAGGTTCTTCCTTCTGGAAACAAGAGGCTCCATAAAGTCACTGAAAACTCATAAATGAAGTATTAGTTATTAAAATAGCTGTGCAGAGGAAATCTGTTCATTTTTACTCTTGTCAAACATCTGAGTTTGTGAGTAGATTTTTTTCTTATAACTTCTATGGTGATCTACTTAATTGCTAAGTATGAGTCACAGTATTTTTGCACAAAAATGCATACCATATTACTATATCTCACTGTCTGGTTTTCAGCAAAACAGATCAATTACACACTGAAATGCAATAGCTAGTATTACACACTTTGACGAGATATTAGATGTTATTGTGTCTGGTTTTCTCCCAGATCCCAAGAAAATCCACTTGCTTCAACCTCCTATCTTACTATTCACAGATTAGTGGAAATCTTAAGTGAGCATGATGGAAGAATGCCCTGAAATCTGGGCATAAACCAACGAATTTCAATGAAAAAAGAAACACAGAATATAAATGTTTCTTTCCAATGAAGTAAGATAAAGTCATAGTATAAATGAAACCAATTAGCATGTATAAAGATTTTTAAAATAGTGGAATTTACATTTTAGGTAAGTATTTCAGTTTCTCTTTATGTCCTATTTATCTCCTATTTTGTTCTTTATTTGTGTTTTTCATACAAGTGAGAACATGTTCATCATTGCTTGTCATCAGAAAAATATAAATATGCATCTATTTTGCTTTTATAAAAAATAATTTTACAGAGAAATAGCAATGAAACAGTTTTAAAACCAATTACTAGCACAGTTTCAATAATTAATACACTGCATATTGTTGACTTAGTGGTTATTCATTGTGCAAGATGCAGACATGATATCCTGTCCATAGACATTATTAGAACAAATCTCTCTGTTCATTGAATTAAGATAATGTAGCTGCATATCTATCATATTTTGAGTATACAGATACAAAATGATCTTTCATTTGCATTCCCATTTTTTGGTTAGTTTTGTCAGAGAAGGGCATTCCATTGTCATTTAAATATTGTAAGTGTGTGAATTCAGCAAAATATTCCAATATAGTCCAGTAGTCCATAATAATAGTGGGTTTTCCATAAGACCAGCAATGTCAGAATTTGTTGACTTGAGCCTTTTACAGCTCAGCATATTAATATGGCTTTACTTTTTATACTTTGTTTTTTATACTTTTCTGCTGGATGGTTAATACCAAGAAAGAGCAAGACCTATTTAACAAGAAATGTAACTTTTGTATCTGCCAAGGTCAGTCAAATTCCCTCAGAATTTACCCTGAAACCCTGTACCTCAGTTTGTAGATCCTTTGTCAGTGTCAGCCATGTGGATGAGTCATGGCCATTGCTTGGCCAATGTGCTCTTTGTGAAAGCCTGAGAGAATGTTTTCTCTCCATGTGACTCTCCTTAGGCACACTCTACATCATTGATCACTTTCTTTTGTGGCCACATAATCTCCTTGATCACAAAATTTGGGACACTACTGAGTTACATGGTGTTACAGTATAGGATCTCCTATGTTTTGAGTCTTCCCTGACCTTGAAAACCTAAGGTCAAAATGTTGGCTGTTTTTGCAGCCCTTCTTTTTTGCTAATTTTTGGTCTGCAGACTTAGGTTGTTAACCCCCTAGAAGAGAAGCTTATTATTATTACCCTACAACATAGGCAGTTGAGTTTAACCTCACTATCTGTCTGAATATCAAACATCTTAGGCATAACATGGAACAGACATTTTCCATCAAGTATTGATATGTTAAACTTTAAATCCCTCCAGAATATGGAGAAAAAATTTTAAAAATAGGAAAAAAGTTACATGTTTTTACAGAGAAATTTAGAAATCTAACATACAGCCTTGTAGCAAGACAGTCCTGTGACATTTTTCTTGTCTCTTGTTTTCATTTATTACCCTTTTTTTAAACAAATATTTACTTGAGAGACTGTATGGTAGTAATTGGTACGTCATGACAATACAATGGAGTATTACTCATGTATAAAGAATGATAAACTCAAAGCTTTCATATTGAAGTGGATGCCACTTGAAGAAAGACTCGTAAGTGAAATAAACCAGACACACACGTGTAAATATCATATAGTGTACCTAGTATAGGAACACAAAAAAAGAAATAAAAATAAAAAGGTGTAACACAATTAAAAGGAAAGGAAGAATTTAAGGATTAGACATCCAAGAGAGGGCAAGGAGAAAAGCTAGGAAACATGACAGGGGCAAAGTCATACATTTATATGTACAAGATTGGTAAGGCATGAGAATCTCCATGTAGTTTTTGAAACCAGCAGTTAATTGATAGGATTCTCACCGACTAACTATATATGCAGATACTTGTGAACCAAGCAAATGCACTGAAAATAGCCATGTGCAATGGTAGGGTCATGCCTGGAATGCCTGTCATTCTGGTCTTCTAAATACGTCCTACTTGTCATGCATCTCTTTTGTCTTATTTCCTCTCTTCTTACTACTGAGTTGTGTCATATAGTCTTCATACCAACACATCATCAGATTAAATGCTTTGCTTTTGATTTATATCAAATACATTGCTCCCTACTCTAGGGGAGAAATTTACATGTTTAGGTTTTATGCTTAAGCATGTCATCCATTTCCAGTTCAGTTCTAAATGTCGAGGAATTATGATATACACAAGCAATGCAAATAACAAAATACAGACACAATGAAATATAGTGTGGGTACACACAATAATAAGAATGTCAAAAACATGATGAAATCAGAAAGCTGTAATATTTTGGTAAGCATTGAAGTATCTTTTATGTGGTTCTCAAGTTGTAGCCCTTTTTATTGAAAAATCTATCATTTCTCAGTGAAGCCTTAGCTGAAAATGAATTGAACATACGTGTGCATGTATACACACATATATGTGCATATAGTTTATTTCTTCACTTTCTAGTCTCATAATTTATTCCCTTTATCTGCCATTAGTCCATAGTAAGCTATCTTAGTGATTATAGCTTTAATAGCAATTCTTGAAATCAGGGAGAGTAGTTGTTCAATTTTGTCATTCCTTTAAAATGTTTGGTTTATACTGGCTGCTTCCAATGTTCATTCATCTTAATTTAAGAATCAGCTTGCACATTGCTCCAAAATATTATACTCTACACATTGTAAAATTCACACAGAGTAGTAAATAAATCTTTAAACTCTTCTCGAATACAATGAATGCTGAATATTTTTCTAATTTAGCACAGATTAAAGTTATGTTTAATTATTTGTATGCACTTTCCAAATGCTTTGTAATGATTAAAAGAAGACTGCATAGAAAAAGATTTTTTAAATGCCAATATTGTGCCATGCCAAAACATATGTGTGTATATATATATTATATGTGTATGCATGCATCCCATCTATTTTTTTTGCCTATTTATGTGCATATATACAGTTGTAGGAAGAGAGAAAGAAAAGAGAAAGAGCCTTATTATCCTTAAATTTTTTAAAAAAATGCATTTAGGGGCCAGCCAAATAGCTCAGCGGATTAAAGAGGCTGCAAGCAGACTCAGGGGCAGGGGGTTCAATCCCTGGGCATGTTGTACCAGCCCCACCCCTGGGGCACACTGAGACAGTGATTGAAACTGGCCGTGGTGGTGCAAACTTGTAAACCCAGCACTTGGGAGGTTGTAAACAGGAGAATCACTACAAGTCTGATCTAGTAGTGAGACCCTGAACACCCTGTAGACCCTTTCCTAAAATACAGAAAAAAAATATATTTAGTACAAGGTCTACAGGATCTCAGTACACAGATTGGACTTGTACTGATCCTTTGTATTTCTCAACCTCACAAGCACTGGGGTTACAGGTTTGCACCACCATGCGAAGTCTCAATTACTGTATCAGCATACCTTGGTGGTGGGGCCAGCATTGCAGGCCAGGGATCAAATCCCTGGTCTCTGCGTCTGCCTAAATAGGTTAGATAGCTCCGTTGAGCTATCTGGCCAGCCTTATGTTTAGATTTTATCCTTAAGTTAAAAGAGTACATTTGAATGTATTGCTAAAAGGCTAATCATGTAAAATTTGTCCCAGTTAACAAAAGGCCCATAGAAAATCTTTTGAAATGTTGTGCATTTGAGATTAGTAGCACTTGACAACAAAGAAGATTGTTACGCCTTTGACCAAAGAGTTGAATTTTTCTGTGCTTCATTCTTCAGGGAAAGCTACCTTAACCTGCTTATGAATTTTTCTAGAGGAATACTAAGATAAAAAGATATCCTACCATGCTGATTTAATTTGTTGCTTCACAGTTTCTAGTTCTAAGGTATTTTTATGTATGTATAACTAGTATTTTTCAGAAATTATGTTTAAATATTCACAGTTGCACATCTTTATTCTCTCTCCTGTAAGGCCCCTTCAGTGACAAATTAGTCAAAAATAATGTCTAATTTGTCATTTTAATAGTTCAGTTTCTGTCAGAATGTGCCATAACATCCTTTTAGATACTTGTGGTGCAGTGATGGGAAGATAAAGTGGTTCTGATCTGTGCTTTGTACGCTGGACTTTGTATTATTAAGGATGTGTCAGTTCAATGGACTTCACAAACCTGAAAAGTTGCCTTCTTAAATCCTTGGCTGACCTAGTTACTCTGACACAGATGATGTGTGCAGTGTTGGCTCTGAGCCAACAGCTGAGCACTGCCTTAGAGTGAAGATACATTTCCATAACCATCTTTAAAATGT
The DNA here is from genome assembly GCF_000260255.1 of Octodon degus. Lineage (NCBI taxonomy): Eukaryota > Metazoa > Chordata > Mammalia > Rodentia > Octodontidae > Octodon > Octodon degus. The sequence continues at coordinate 168,548 of NW_004524757.1, read as the reverse complement.
ACTCATGCAACATTTCGAGTGAGTCTTTTGGGATCCTATCTATGCTGCCACTCTTTGAAAGAGCTTGCTCCTAGAGTAGTGTTAAGTCCTATGCAGCAGCCAGATCTCATGAACAAAGGAGCTCCTGTGGAGACCAAATCTAGGTAATCCGCTGTTACCCGAAGTAGATGACTGACCAACTAGAGTGCGTGGAGAGACCATCCAGGATACAAGGCCTGTGTACAGTTAAGTGGAGGAACTATGAATATAACTAAAGATATTCAGCATGTAGACTTGGAAATGACTTGGTGACAGTCCTCCCAGGTTATTGTACTTATATGGGGAAGAGTGGTTTGGCAATAGAAACTTTCACATAGAACTAGGAAAGCTTTTTTTTTAAAAAAAAATAGAGTTATACCAAAAGCTATCTCCTGAAGCAATGAATTAAAGTGTTGGAATATTAGAATTAATAAGCAAAGCATGGATTTTAAAACATGTAGTGAGTTGGAATTATACATAAGTCTCCTCCTTGTTATATTTTTCCTCAAAAGTAAGACCTAACTGGAAAATAATCAGCCTTGAGAACTAGAGGTCAAGTGCCACCAAGCCTATTCTGCCTGACCTGACTTGCAAAGTAGCTGCCAACAGGAGAATTGTGCTAGCAACTACTATGGGAACTTATGATTTTAGACAAGTTGCTTAAAATTTAGGCCATTTTGTGTGTGGAATGATCTAATTCCTAGTGCCATCCTATGTACACTACATGAGGTAGTCTGTGAAGCAATTAGCACTGTGCTCAGCTGTCAGGGCATTATTCCATCTTGCTCACTGAAGATTTCCACTAATTTGAGAATGCTCAGATAGGAGGCTGAGGCAAGCAGATTTTCTTGGGGCCTTGGATGAACCAGACACAATGACATCTGGTATCTCTTCAAACTGTGTAACTCTGACTATCGTATTTCAGTTTGTAATTGATGAGCTTTGTTGAAAATCAGACAGTGAGATATAGTAATATGGTATGCATTTTTGTGCAAAAATATTCAGTAGCTCATATATTTAGTAATTAAGTAGATGAGTATAGAAGTTACAAGAAAAATCTACTCACAAACTAAGATGTTTGACAACAGTAAAATATGATCAAATTTCCTCAGTGCAACTATTTTAATAACTAACGCTTGATTTATGAGCTTTCAGTGAGTGTTTCATTCCTTCTATATTCAGACCTGCAGCCAAGTGCCGACTTCTGGAAGTCATAAAGTATGAGGTATTCAGGGTTAGCCCTGCTCAACTGTTCAACTCACTTTTCTGACAGCACAAGAATATTTGGCCTCTGAAGAAACTGTAAGTTGTCCTCAGATGGCTAGAATAGAGTTTGAGTTTCCTTATTCAGGTATTTTACATCTTACATCAGAGAATTAATCTAAACCCTTGTTGAACTTATTTTACATTTTTATCTTGTAAAATATCTTCATGAAAAATGCCCCCAGTGTGAAAGAACACTTTCCTTTCTTTATTTAAAATCTAGAAAAGAGCCTGCTTTAAGGATATTCTTGGTCCTACTCTTGATTTTTTCCATTTAAACCACTCTTGACTTTATACATTTCTGTTTGACTTGTCAGACTGAAGATTTCAAGTCATTTCCATTGAGGCTGTAAATTTACATCTCTTTGCAACATATGCTATATGGATTTTCCATGATTTTTGCAACATTGAATTTCTTCTACTGGGCTGGCCAGATAGCTCAGCAGACTGAAGTACCTGCTTCAGCAGAGTGCTTGGGGTTCAATCCCTGGTGTACCATGCTGGTCCCTCCCCCAGGGCACATTGAGATGGCAATTAACATTGAACCTGGTGGTACATGCCTATAATCCCAGCACTTGGGAGACTGAAAATAGGAGAATCACTACGAGTCCAATTTATGTAGTGAGATCCTATACACCCTTTACACCCTGTCTTAAATTCATAAAAAAAAAATTCTGATGTCTTGAGTCCTCACTGATCTTGAACAGCTAGATCCAGAAATTGAAACTGTTTGATTGCTATTTTTTTCTCATTAAGATGAATTAATTTTTTTAAAAATTCCTTCTACAGGACCAGGAGAAATAGCTCAGTAGAATAAATGCTTGCTAGGTAAGTGCAAGGTCCTGAGTTCAATCACCGGTATTGAAAAAAAAATTCAGCTACTATATTAGGCACTGAATTTCCTAACACTATTCAGAATTTCCTGGACTGTTTGGCAGCTTGTAATTTCCCATCACTTACTTATTGCTGACATATTTTATAGGATTCTCAAATATTAAACTGAACCAACCATCTCTCCTTTTTGTCCAGTATTTCTATTTACTTTCTACTTACCCTCATGATAGATTCCACAAAGTCAAATTTGTCCAATTATTTATTATTTCTCTTACTTTTTATTTCTATGAGCACTCATGTTACGATTCAGTGCTATTTTATTTTACACTTTGCATAATGAGGTAAGCATGATAATAACTGAACTTGGTTTTTTTCTTGTTATCTTAATATGCTATTAAAACCAGTAGTTGGTTTGTCATCACTGTCATTACAATTTCCAAATCCATAATTTCTGTATGTTAATTTATAGTTTTGAAAATTGCTGATATTTATTGAGCATTTGTCCATAAGCCAAATATTTGGTAATGAGATATCCATTGCCACACAACAAATTACCCAAAAATGTAGTGGCTGAAAACAAAAACAAAGCAAAACTATTTTCTCCAGTTAGAGCAGCACATGGAAATGCTTGAAAGAAGCTTTTCATTGAAGTGCCTTCTGAAGTTTTGTCTAAGTAGCCGAGAAGTGTCCGTGCCAGAATCATTCAACAAAACTTCTTCATGGATTGATAAGTGAATTAAATTACTATGATGAGAGCTTTGATTCAAATATAATGTTCAGTAATGTCTTTTTGAAAGAAAATTTCTCTGATTCTCATTCAAATTCTGTAATGTTGACTGCTTTGTGGAGATTTTATCTTGCTGAGTTAACTTTGGTAGTTTATAATTTTATGTGAAAATATCAATTTGCTCTGATTTTTTTTTCAAATATGTTGACAGTATGACATTCATTAACACTTTTATTTGACTCCTCATTTTGGCATTTATTCTTCTGATTCTGAATTGAATATTTAAGTTGCTTAATTTTTTTCATTAAGAAATGAATTGATTTAAGATTGCATATTTCGTCCCAAACTCCATTTAGACATCAAAAATGTTGCTACATAGTATCTGTCTTCACTAATTCAAAATCAAGTATTTCTTATTCTTTGTATCTCTTACTCTCAGGATTTCCACTAAAATACACAAATCATTTTGAATATGTTTTTTCTTTCTGAAATACAAAAATTTTTCCTGAATTTTCTAATAGGTTTTCAAATGCATTACTCTATTTTTGACGTTTTTAGTTGTTTTTATGCATTTAGTACAGGGTCTACAGGGTCTCACCACACAGATTGGACTCATAGTGATCCTTCTGTTTTCAGCCTCCCAAGTGCTGGGGCTACAAGCACATGTCACCATGCTCAGTCTCAATCACTGTTTCAATGTGTCCCAGGGATGGGGCTGGCATGGCATGCCAGGGACCGAACCCCGGTCCCTGCATCTGCATAAGCAGGCAATTTAATGCTCTGACCTAACCTGGTTTATTTTTGTCCTTTTTATTTTAAAGAGAATAAAAATATTTTCAAATTAGAAACAATTCAGAATTAAAAAAACCAAGATGATAGGAATTCAATAATCATTGTTATATTGCATATTTTTGTCTTCAAAGTAATTGCTCTGATTGCCATGTAAATATGCAAACTTTGTTAAAAAGTTTAAACATGTAAACTTTGTTAAATAATTAAGCATTAGCTGTTCCTTTCAATAAACCATTAGAAATTAGTAGTATATCTTTCACGCTGTTGCTGCCTGTAGGTAGTTGTGGCCACGGTGCCCAAAGGGAAGTGGCAGTGGACAGTAATGCCTGGTAAACTCCTCTGAGGGGATATTACGGAGCTGAAAGCACCTTTGGAAGACTCTGAGAGCCAGAGGAAGGAGCAGCAAAAGAATGATAGAAGGAAGTCAAGGTACCATCATGACTCAGATTAGAAAGCAGAAAAAAAATGGAGCTATAGATGACCTGGATGCTCCCAAGCCCCACCCAAAAAAATGAAATCAAAGAGAAGCTAAATGGAGATACTGAAGAAATTAATAGACTTTCAGATGAATTTTTCACAGCCCATAAGTCAAGAAGAAAAGATCTTTCAAATGGAGATATTGATGGATGTGAAAAAAAAAACCCTAAATGAGTGTCATCCTTTGGAATTTCTCATAAATCAAGTGTTAATAAACTAGAAGAGACTAACCCATAAACAGAAATAGGGAACGTTCTCCAATTTCTCTATTTCTGAAGAGCCCATAAAGCTTCTGAGAGATTGAGGAGTAGCACATCTCTTTCTTATTCAAGTTAAGACCTTTGGTCCTGTATATCAAGGAGAAGATTTGACTTCTCAAGCACAGACAGGAACAGCAAAGATATTCCCTTTTGTCATACCCTTGATTGAACAGCTCCAAAGAAATCAAGAAAAAATTTCAAAAAGTTGCTCATCAAAGGAACTTGTTTTGGCTCCAACAAGGGAATTGGCAATCAAGTAGTCAAAGACTTCAAAGACATAACTAGGCAACTCAGCATGGTGTGTTTTTATGGTGGACAATCATGTCGAAGCCAAATAAATCATATTCGAGATGGTATTGACACTTTGGTTGGGACACCTGGTCATACCTAAGATCAACTGCAGAGCGACCACATGAACTTTTCTAAACTGTGCCATGTTATACTTGATGAAGTGGATCAAATCTTAGACTTAGGTTTTGCTGAACAAGTCAAAGATAATATCCAAAAATCCTATAAGACTGATTTGGAAGACAGTCTTCAGACTTTACTTTTTTCTGCAACTTGGCCACAGTGAGCATAAAAGTTGCAAAAAATACATGCAATCCAGATATGATCAGGAAGAATAATTGACTCAAAAGGCTGCAACCACTCTGGAACATTTGGCCATCCAGCGCCACTTGTCTCAGAGACCAGCAGTTATCAGAGATGTCCTGCAAGCCGGTGGTGGGTCTGAAGGGAGGGCCACTATCTTTTTTGAGACTAAGAGGAACATAACTGAAATGGCCATGAATACACACGTAAAACAGAGCTCTCCTCACGTCAAAAGAAATTATCAACAAACTGAAAAGGCAACCCACAAATTTGGAAAAAATCATAACAAATAAGTACTCAGACAAAGGTCGGCTCTCTAGAATTTATAAAGAACTAAAAAACACTAGGGCCCCAAAATTTAAAGACCCAGTCCAGAAATAGGCATCTGAGATGAACACACACTTCTCAGAGGATGAAATTAAAGAAGGGAATAAATATATGAAAAAATGCTCCACATCAATAGCCATCCATGAAATGGAAATTAAAACCACATTGAGATATCATCTCACCCCAGAAAGAATGGCTGTTATAAAAAAAAATCACGCAACAACAAATGTTGGAGAGGTTGTGGGGAAAAAGGAACACTTCTCCACTGCTGGTGGGAATGTAGACTGATGCAACCATTATGGAAATCAGTGTGGAGACTCCTTAGAAAAGTTGGACTGGAAATCCCATTTAAACGAGCTACTCCTCTACTGGGAATTTTCCCGGAGGATCTGAAAACATCATATCATAGGGATATATGTGTGCCTATGTTTATAGAAGTGTAATTTGTGATAGCCAAATCTTGGAAACAAGCAAGATGACCATCACCTGAGGAATGGTTGAAAAAGAAGTGGTATTTTTAAACAATGGAGTATTATTGAGCCAATAAAAATGATAAACTCGAAGCCTTTATACTGAAGTGGATGCCACTTGAACATATTTTCTTAAGTGAAATAAACCAGACACACATGTGTAAATATCATATAGTTTCCCTAGTATAAGAACTCAAAAGAAGAAATGCAAATAGAAAGGTATAATACAAGTAAAAGGAAAGCAGGATCTCAAAGACTAACTAATCAACAGAGGGAAAGAAGAAGAGCTAGGAAGCATGACAATTTCAAGCCATACAATTATCTGTAGAAGATGGGCAAGGCAATGATCCTGAGAATCTCCAGAAGATTTTTGAATCTAGCAGTTAATTGGAAAGATTCTCACCCTGACTAA
>NW_004524757.1:159969-160852 GCF_000260255.1 Octodon degus | reverse complement strand
TTATTTGTTGAAACTGTACTTCTGATTTGATTTGAAACTGTCTCATTACTGTTTATCAATAAAACTTTGAAAAAAAAAGAAAACACAAAAAAATACTTGATGAAAAATACCTGTTCCATGCTATGCCTAAGATGATTGATATTCACACAGATAGTAAAATTAAGGTTAACAACCTAGGTTATATAGTAATAAAAATAAACTTGTTTTCTGGATGGTTAACAATCTAAGTATGCAGACAAAAATTAGAGAAAAAGTAGGGCCACAAGGAAAGCCATCATTTGGGCCCTAGCCTTCCAAGGTTAATAAAGACTCAGGACATATGAGAACTTGTACTGTATCTTCATGTAACTTGGTAGTGTCCCAAACTTTCTGATCAAGAATATTATGGGGCCAAAGAGGAAGGTGATTGATGACGTAGAGTGTGCCTAAGGAGAGTCACATGGGGAGAAAACACTCTCCCAGGCTTTCACAGATAGCACACTGGACAACCAAGGGCCGTGACTCATCCACATGGCTGACACTGACAAAGGTTCTAAAATGTGAGGTACAGGATCTCAAGATAAATCCTGAGGGGATTTCACTGACCTTATCAGACCGAAAAGCTACAATTCTTGTTGCATAGGTCCTGCTTTACCTTGGTCTTAAACATCCAGCAGGAAAATATAAAAACAAAATATAAGAAGTAAAGCCATGCTGGTATGTTGAGCTGAAAGGGACTCAGGTCAACAATTTCTGACATTACCAGTCAAGTGGAAGTCCTAATACTATTATTGGCTACTAGACTCTTTTAGAATATTTTGCTGAGTTTACACAAGGTATAATATTCAAATAATGGAACTTAACAAAAAGAGGGATACAGATGAATGTCCATTTTGTATCTGTG
>NW_004524757.1:153728-158429 GCF_000260255.1 Octodon degus | reverse complement strand
TATTATTTTAGCTGTCTCATATATTCCCAAATGCATTACTCTTAGAGATTGTGCCTGTATAACATTCTGTTCTTCTTAGTTAGGAATAATATTTGTTTTTACTCTGGTGAAAGCTGTATTAAAATCATATATATATATATATTATATGCTAAAATATATTTGATTATACATATATGTTGAAAACATATATACCTACATATCTATATCTGTAGAACTACTAATCTATTGATCTGTCAACCTACTACCAATGATTTTTGTGAGTTTAATGCAATTAGAAAAGTACCCCAGTTCAGGAACTCTTCTGTTTATGAATAGTTTTGTTTCTAAACAGAAGGGTTCTTCAGAGTTTTATAAACAGCATCAGATGATGAACATGACCATCTTCCCCAGAACTGTAGAATGAATTATGTTCCAGAGCTGAGATGCAGTTGTACAATATATTTTCCAAGATGATATGTGTTTCTTGAAAAATGAACAAAAAAGGGGCCGAGGAGATGGCTCATTAGAATAAGTGCTTCCCTGGTAAGCGCAAGGGCCTGAGTTCAATCCTCCATTCTGCCAAAAATAAAAAATAAAATATATTTATATCCTACATATTAGCCATGAAATATATAGTAAAAACGTTCATTGTGTGGAATTGGGGAATTGATACATATACATACCATATTTTAACCGTATTTTCCCTCCTTCACCTGCTCCTTTCCTGGATTCCTTTCCCATTCTAGTTCCCTGTTCTTTTTACCCCCTCTTTCATATTCTGCTCTTTAAATTTTATACATTCTGGGTTACAGATCATGGGAGAAACTATGTAATATTTAGTCTTCTCTGTATGATTTATTTCACTTAGTTTTATTCAGTTTTACTTACAAAACTTTTTAAAATTTTCATTTAGCATGCATTTAAATTACTATTTTTCTTCTACAGCAAGAAGATATATAATCATTTTTTTCAGTATTGCATAGCTAATATGCAGGCTTTAACTTGTTATTCTTATGAGAGTAATCTCTTTTCTTTGGAATAAATTCTAACACTTTTAACTTACACTTTATATTTTACAACAATGACTGTAAATGTGGATTTATTTTTAGCTTTCTCAGCACTTCTTTTCATTTACATTGGATATCACTTGCATTTTAAAATTTTGAACAACTCAAGGCACGTTTCTCAATGTTGCTTCTGAGTCTTGTTTTATTTTCTCCCTCCAGAACTTTTATTTATTTTTATGTATTTTGTACGGGGTCTACAGTGTCTACAGTGTCTTACTACACAGACCGGACTTGTAGTGATTCTTGTGCTTTCAGTCTCCCAAGTGCTGGAAATTACAGGCACATGCCACCATGCCCAGTCTCAATCGCCAGCTCAGTGTACCCCATGCGGTAGGGGCCAGCAGGGCATGCCAGGAATCAAACCCTGGCCTCTGTGCTCTGCCTCCAGAACTTTTAGAAGATATATGCTTTATTGTTTAAAGAGAAAACAAAGTAGTATTAAAACAGGAAAGTTACAAATGATACAGAATTTAATTAAACAAAATAATATAAATTTCACAGTGTTTATTGTACTACAGTGTGGTCTTCAAATTAATAGTTCATATTACCAGATATATGCATGAAATATTGGAAGAAGAAATAAAAGTGAAAAAATGTGTAAGAGAGTAAGAACAGAGAAAAAGGAAAAATAATTGAAAAAGAAGACAAAATAAATTAAGGATTTATTGCTCCTTTCCATAGATCAGCAGAAATCTAACAAAAAGTTGTCCAAACCACGCTGCTAGGGACAGCCAAATAGCTCAGTGGATTAAAGCTTAATCTGTTTAGGCAGAGTGCAGTGGCCAGTGTTTGATCCCTGGTGTGCTGTGACAGCCCTGACCCCGTCCAGTGCTCAGATGGCTATTAAGACTGGGCGTGGTGGCACATGCCTATAATCTCAGATCTTGGGAGGCTATAAGCAGGTGTATTACTGGGAGTCCAAACTATTAGTGAGACCCTGAGCATCCTGTAGACCCTTCCAAAAATATCCTACTTACATGGATAGATATATCTCTTTCCACTACTCCCTCTTCTGTCTTTCTCAACTCAGTTATACGTTCCTTCTCAACAGGTTCATTCCGTTTTTACAGTATTTACCCTTCAGATTTTATTTTCTCTTTCAGGCTCTCTCACTAAGCAGATAATACGATGCTTGAACACATGGGGTACATTTATTTCACTTGAGAATATGCTCTTTAGTTGCATCCATTTACCAATAAAACCTAAATTATATCCATTTTTGTAGCTGAGCATATTACATTGTGTAAAAATGTCATCTATTCTTTACCCATTCCTTAATTGATGGGATTTTGGCTTGCTTCCAAGACTTAGCTATGACATACTTTGTTGCTATAAACATGAATACACATATATTGCTGTAGTATGATGTTTTCAGTTCTTTTGGAAAAATACCCCAGAGAGTAATAGCTGATTTGAATGGGACCTCCAATCTTAGAAATTTGAGAAATTTCCACAGTGGTTGCATCAGTCTGCAACCCCACCAACATTGGAGAAGTGTACATTGTTCTGCATAGCCCCAACAGCATTTGATAATGGTTGACTTCCTGCTGACAGCCATTCTTTCTAGGGTGAGATGGAATCTCATTGTTGGTTTAATTTGCCTTTCTCAAATGACCAATGATGATGAACATTTTTCATATATTTACTTGCCAACTCTGTGCATTTATGTAAGATATGCATTTGTGGATTTGGTCTTTAAATTTTAGGGACATGATTTGTTAAAAATTGTTCATATGTTCTAGTTAGAGGGCCTTTTGAGAGGGTCAGGTGATTTCTTTTAACGTGCAGTAACTTTTCTAAAAGAAGAGGTCTCAGTTGTTGGTTACTTGAAGTGTTCCCTGTGCAGTGTGGCTGTTGTTGATGAACTCTGTCTACTCCTCTGTCTTTCAGATTTCTACCCACATTTTCTTCAAGGGGATTTTGTGTTCCTCTTTTAATCTTTGATCCATTGTGACTAGACTTTAGTGCAGGTTAAGGAATAAAACTCTTTTTTTTTCATAATTTTACTGAGAAATAAATAGCAATAAGACAGTTTCAAATCAAATTGGTAGGACAGTCTCAATAATTAACACATTCCATACATTCTTCCCAGTGGTTATTTGCTGTACAAGATGCAGACATGTTATCCTATTGACAAACACTATTAGAAGAAATCCCTCTATTCATTGAATTAAGAGAATGTAACTTTATAACTATCCTAATCATTTTGAATGCACAGATACAATACTGTCATTCATCTGTATCCCCTTTTTGTGTTTAGTTCCATCATTCAAATATCATAGGTGTGTGAACTCAGCAAAATATTCAAAATAGTCCAGCAGTCTATAATAGCATTGGGTGTTCCACTTGACTGGCAATGTCAGAAATTGTTGACCTGAGTCCCCTACAGCTCAACATGACACCATGACTATACTGCTTATACTTCGTTTTTATACTTTTCTGTTGGATGTTTATGACCAAGATAAAGCAAGACCTACATAACAAGAAATTTAACTTTTGTATCTAGCAAGGTCATTCAACTCCCCTCCGGATTTATCCTCAGACATTGTACCTCAGACTGTAGAACCTTTGTCAGTGTCAGCAGTGTGGATGAATCATGGCAATTGCTTGGCCAATTTGCTCTCTTTGAAAGCCTGAGAGAATGTTTTCTCTCCATGTGACTCTCCTCAGGGACACTCTACATCATTCATCAGTTTCCTCATTGGCCCCATAATATATTTGATGAGAAAATTTGGGACACTACTGAGTTACATGACGTTATAGTAGAAGTTCTCATATGTCCTGTGTCTTTATTGACCTTGGAAGGCTAGGGTCAAAATGCTGGCATTCCTGGCGGCCCTCCTTTTTCTCTAATTTTTGGACTGCAAACATAGGTTGCTAACGCTCCAGAAAAGAAGTTTATTGTTGTTACCATACAACCTAGGTTCTGGAGCTTAAGCTCACTATCTTTCTGAATATCAAACATCTTAAGCATAACGTGGAACAGGGATTTTTCATCAAGTATTGATATGTTAAGCTTTAAGTCCCCACAGAATATGACGAAAAAAATTTTAAAAGTTAAAATATATTAAAAATAGGATAAAATAAGTATATAAGTTTACACATAAGTCCAGAAATCTAACCATATACAACCTTGTAGCAAGACAGCCCAACAACACTCACTTTCCTGTCTCCTGCCTTCATTTACCACCCCCTTCCTTTCTAACCAATCATCTACCTGAGAGACAGCATGACAGCAACTGGCATATCAGGACAAGAAGCACGTATTCAAACGACCAGAATGACATGCACTCCATGCATGAACCTACTATTACAGATTACCATCTGCAGTGCTGTAGCTTACCTCACAGGTATCAATATATATAGATAGTCAGGCTGAGAATCCTTCCAACTAACTGCTAGATTCGAAAATATTCTGAAGAATCTCAGGATCATTGCCTTACCCATCTGCTACATATAACTGTATGGCTTTGCCTCTGTCATGATTCCTAGCTGTTTTCCTTGCTCTCTCTTCTTTGTGTAGTCCTCAAGATCTTGCTTTCCTTTTAATTGTAATATAGCTTTATATTTCTATTTCTTCTTTTGAGTTCTTATACGAGGAAGACTATACGATATTTACACATGTGTGTCTGGTTTATTTCACTTATGAGTATAT
>NW_004524757.1:125520-153000 GCF_000260255.1 Octodon degus | reverse complement strand
TGGGTCTTTAAATTTTGTGGCCTTAGTGTTTTTTTTTAAGTTTATTTATTTAGTGTGTGTGTGTGTGTGTGGCCAGCTCAGCCCACCAGGGGGCGTGGCTGGCTGGCATGTGGTGCTGGGTGATCGAACCTCGGTCCCTGTGCTTTGCCAAGCTTGTTCCAAGTAGGTGCTTTAGACCACTGAGCCATCTCGCCAGCCCCAAGTGTTTTTTATTTCTCTGTAAATTCTAGAGAATTGATCTTTATCTGAGTACTTATTTGTCAAGATTTTTTTTCTAAATTTGTTGGTCATCTTTACATTTTGTTGGTAAGTTCTTTTGATGTGCAAAAACTTCCCAATAAGAGGAGGCCTCCATTTTTAATTCTTTCAAGAGTTTCCCGTGCTATTTGATTTTTTTTTCCTGAACTCTTTGCCTACCCCTATGTCTTCAAGAGTTCCTCCTACTTTCTCTTCCAGGAGTTTTAGTGTTTCTGTTTTAACGTTTAGATCTTTAATCAATTTTAACTTTAGCTTCGTGCATGGTGATAGACCTGGGTCAAGTTTTAGTTTTCAGGATGTAGCGTGACAGTTTTTCCAGTACCATTTGTTAAAGAGCTATCTTTCTTCCAGTGACTATTTTTGGCCCCTTTGTCAACGATAAGGTGGCTGAGTGTGTTCATAGTGGCTTCAACACCTTCTAATCTTCTCTATTAATCCTCAAGTCTATTTTGTTGCCAGTAACATGCTGATTTTATCACAGTAGCGTTGTAGTGTAATTTCAAGTCAGGAATTTGTAATGCCTCCTGCCTTGTGTTTGTTGCCCAGGATTGCCTTTGCTATTTTAGGTCTTTTCTGGTTCCAGATAAATTTTAGGAATGATTTCTCTATGTCTGTGAGGTATGTTGGTGGTAGTTTGATAGGGATTGCATTAAATCTGTACAGCAATTCTGGGAGGATGGCCATCTTCACAATGTTTGTTCTTCCTTTCCAGGAGCATGGAATATCTTTCCATTTTCTGAAATCCTCTATGATCTCTTTTTTAAAAGTACTGTCATTTCCTTGAAAAGTTTTTTGTCTTTTTTAGTTAGATTAATTCCAAACTATTTCATTTTCCTCAGTGCTATTGTAAAAGGTATTGTTTCTATAATTTCGTTTGCAGTGTGTTTGTTGTCTGTGTAGAGGAATGCTATTGACATTTTGGTATAGACTTTTATCCTGCTATGCAACTGAATTTCTTTATTAATTCTAGTAGCTTCTTGGTGGAGATTTTTGGGTCTTCTATGTAAAATATCATGTCATCTGCAAATAATGATATTTTAGCTTCTTTTTTTTCTTATTCTTATTCTTTTTATTTTTCCCTCTTCTCTAATGGCTCTATCTAATGATTCCAAAGCTATATTGAACAGGAGTGGTGATGGAGGACATCCTTGTCTTGTAGCAAGTCTAAGAGTAAATGATTTCAGCTTTTCCCCATTCAGAATTGTGTTTGCATTTGGGATTTCATAAATGGCTTTTATCAGATTGAGGTAAAAGCCATCTATTCCAATTTTCTGTAGGACTTTGAACATGAATGAGTGTGGACTTTGTCAACAGCCTTTTCTGCATCAGTTGAGATGATTATGTGGTTTGTAGTTTTCACTCTATTGATATAGTGTATTACATTTATTGATTTTCACCATTCTTGCATCCTTGGGATGAATCGAACCTGGTCATGGTGTAAGATCTTCTTGATGATTTGCTGTATTCTATTTGCTAGTATTTTATTGAGAATGTTTGCATTTATATTTCCCTGTAGTTTCTTTTTTCAGTTGCATCTTTCACTGGTTTTGGTGCCAGTATAATGCATGCCTCCAGGAATGATTTTGGGAGGATTGCATCATTTTCAAATTCTTTGAAGATTTTGAGGAGTATAGGGACCACTTCTTCAGCGAATTTCTTGTAGAATTCAACTGTGAATCCATCAGGACCTAGACTTTTCTTCGTTGGTAGGTTTGCCATTTCATCTTTTATTTCATTGGCTCTTCGTGGGCTATTGAGAGCGGTTATATGTTGTTAATTCAATTTTAGTAAGTTGTGCCTTTCTAGGAATCTGTTCATTTCGTCTGTCTTCTATTTTGTGAGAGTAAAAATTCGCAAAATAACTATTGATAATCTTCTGAATTTCCACTGTGTCTGGGTTAATTACAGCCTTTACATTCCTCATTGCTTGTTTTTGAATATTTTCTTTCCCCTTTTTGATGAGGTTAGCTAGGGGTTTATTGATTTTATTTAGTCTTTCAAAGAACCAGGTTTTGATTCGTTAATTCTTTGCACTGTTTTCTTTGTCTCAATTGCATTAATTTCTGGTGTAGCCTTTATGATTTCTTCCTAACTTTGGGCTCTGGGTTTGGTTTTCTATTCCTTTTCTAGTTGTTGGATTTTCAGCATTACAGTGTTTATTTGTTCTCCTTCTCTTTTCCTAATGTGTGACTTCACAGCTATGAGTTTGCCTCTGTGAACCGCTTTCATCATTTACAATAAATTCTGATAAGTTGTGCCTGAATTTTCATCGAATTGTAGATATTGTTGAATTTCTTGTTTAAGTTCATCTGTGACCCATTGGTTGCTCAGTCGGGTGTTGCTCAATTTCCATGTATTTAGGCATTTTTTCTGGTTTCTTTTGTCTTTTATTTCCAGTTTCATTGCACTGTGGTCAGATAATAAGCATGGTGTAATTTCTGTTTTGTTGCATGTACTGAAGCATGACCTGTGGACAAATATGTAGTCCATTTTGGAAAATGACCCACGTGCAACCGAGAAAAATGTGCATTCAGCTGTGTTTGGTGGAACACTCTGTGTATGTCCACGAAGTCCATTTGTTTCAAGCTCTGGATTAGTTCTTTTGCTTGTTTGCTAATTTTTTATCTAGTTAACCTATCTATTTTGGGATAAGGGTGTGTTAAGGTCTCCTGTGAAGATTGTGGTATTAGATATTAGATATTTCACATCCATTAAGGTTTGTTTATATAGTTGGATGCTCCCATGTTTGGTGAATACATATTTATGAGTGTACCTCTTTCTCTTGTAATTTTCCCCTAACCAGTATATAGTGGCCTTCTTTATTTTACTTCATCATTCTTGTTTTGAAGTTGAGATTGTCTGAGAATAGGATTGCTATGCCTGCTTCTTTATGAGGTGCAAGATCATGTAATATTGTTTTCCATCCTTTGACTTTCAGCCTATGAATATATTTATGAGTTAAATGTGCTTCTTGTGTATAGCATATTGTTGGATTTTATTTCCTAACCCACTGGGGTAGTCTATTTCTCTTAAATGTTGAATTTAGTCCATTTACATTGTTGGTTATAATTGAGATGTATTGATTTACGATTGACATGTTATTTATCTGCTGTGGTTTACTTCTTTTTCTCCTGTGTTTAATTGTTTGCCTTATTTAGTTGGTTTCTTCTTTCTCATTCGTGGAGTTCTTATCATTTTGGTCCCTCTCTTGCACATCATTCAGGGGCCTCTGTAGGGTTGGCTTTGTCATCATGAAATTCTTAATTGTTCTTTGTCATGGAAGTATTTCACTTCTCCATCAAACTTGAAAGAGAGTTTTGCAGAGTATAGTATCCTGGCCTGGAATTTTTTTCATAGAGGACTTGAAGTACTCTCCTCCATGCTCTTCTTGCCTTCATGTTTTGTGAAGAGAAATGGGTCTTAATTCTAATGGGTTTTCCTTTGAATGTGATCTGCTTGTTTTCTCTAGTACCTTTCAGGGTGTTTTTCTTGAGCTGAATTTCTGGTATCTTGACTATTATATGTATCCGTGTGTTTTTAATTGGGTGGACATTACTTGGCGATCTTTATGATTCATTTACCTGAATGTCAGATTGTTTCCTCATATTTGGGAAGTTTTCTGCTACTACTTCTGCCCATATTTTTTTAATGTCATTTGTATTGCCTCCTTCTTTCTCACTCATACCTGTTAGTCTAACATTGTTAACCTTTGCATCGTCTTGTAAGTGATGAATTTTTTTCCTGCATTCTACTTGTTTTTAAGATATGTTTTCTTTCCTTTTCTCTAGTTGCACTAGCGTCCTCAAGATCTGAAACTCTGTCTTCACTTTCCCTCAAACATTTTTGCAAGCTTGTGATTGAGATTTTTAGTTCCTCTATATCTCTTTGACCCTGCTTTATGAGATCTATTTCTTTCCTGTATTGGTCTTTCAAAGAATCCGTCCTTTTTCTAATCTCTATTTTTTTTTTACCAATTTCTTCTCAGAAGCAATTCTAAATTATTTTACTGCAGAGTATTTTTCAGATTGGGTTTCCTCCATATGTTCCTGTATTTGACTCTTTATTTCAGATGCTATGAGTTCAGAGATTTCTTTTTTTATTTCAGAAATTAATTTCTCTCTGAGTTCCTCCATATTCATCTGCTGTCGCTTATTGACCTTTGACGCTATTAATTCATGCATTTCATCTGAGCTAGAGTCCTCTGCACTTGTTCTGGGTGGGCATTGGGTTTCCCCTGTATGTTTCTGCATTTGATTCTTTACTGCAGATTCTATTAATTCAGAAATTTCTTCTTTTATTTCTGATCTGAGTTTCTGTTTATGTTTCTGTAATTGTTTCCTTATTTCAGAAGCTCTTGATTCCTTGATTTCAGCTGAGTGATTCCAATTTTGTTCTGTGCTCGTCTCCTCTGTATTTGTTATGGGTGGGCTTGGGGTCTGAGATTGCATTTTGCTCCTTCTCTTTGTCATTTTGTATAGCACTGTCCTCTGACCTTTGTTGTAGAGCTTTGGTGTAGTTATAACTTTAGCCCCTACTAAATTTCAGGTGCAGGTTTACAAAGTTTAAATTTATCCAGTTGCACCTTGCTTGGTCTATCTGCTGTTTTCAACTCCTTCTTGCTGTAGCCCTTGGGAGTGAACCTGTTGCTCCCCTCTCGCAAGATGTTCTGTTCTTGGACTAGCTGGGTGGTTCTGTCCCCTACTCTCTCTGTAGGGACTGCAGCTGCACAGTTCCAACCCAGGCCTGTTTGCCAGGCCTGAGCTGAGTATAAAGGGGACCAGGGGGAGTACGTCAGAGGGGACGCTCTCCCATAAACTCACCGGGCCTGGGTTTGGGCTGGATCTTGGGGTCCCGAGAATGTGGCAGAAATTCTCACTCACTGTTCGGGTGTAGGAAGTGGGAGTGGAGTGGAAGTTGGGGTCCCATGGGCTCAGAAGAGGGTCTCTCTCACTGTGCACCTGAGCTTGGACCAGACAACCCACGCGGGTGCAAGGTAGTAGGATGCTCTCTCACACCCTCAAGGAACCTGGGCTAGTGCTGGATCTGGTGTTCTGGAGAATACAGCATAAGTTCTTCCTCACTGGGTGGCTGTAGGGGAGGAGATTTTGAGTGGTGGGCGCAGGTCCCATAGGCACAAAAGAGAGGAATCAAACTCATATAGAAGTAAAATATTTTTATAATGAAAATTACAGTGCTCTGAGAAAAGAGATTTAAGAGGATTTCAGAAAATGAAAAGGTATCCCTTGCTCTTATATAGTAAGAACCAACATTTTGAAAATGGCCGTACTCCCAAAATAATTATACAGATTTAATGCAATCCCTATCAAAATATCATGAATGTATCTCACAGATCTAGAGAAAACTCTCTTCAAATTCATTTGAAACCATAAGAGATCCAGAATATCAGAAGCAATCCTGGGCAACAAGGAAGGGCAGGAAGCATCATAAGCCCTGACATGAAATTATATTATAAAGCTTTTGTACTAAAATTAGCATGGTACTGATATGGAGACAAACCTGAGGATCAAGGGACCAGATTAGAAGATGCAGATACAATGAAAAACACACTCATCTACTTTATGTTGAACAAAGTGGCCAAACACGTGCACTGAGAGAAACAGACTCTTTAACAAATGGTGCTGGAAACACTGGCTTTCAACATGCCAAAGGTTAAAGTTTGGAGATAATTGATGATATAATTGCAATTAATCTCCATATCTTTCTATCTTACTTTTAATCTTTATGTTTCACTATTACCACATTTCTTGATACTATCTGCTTAACAAGAGTTATCTTAACTGGCTCCCTTTGACTAAATATATCTCACTGATTTTTTTGTTTTTGTTTGACTGCTTTTTACGTATTTAGTATAGGATCAACAGGATCTCACTACATAGATTATACTCACAGTGATTCTCCTGTTTACAGCCTTCCAAGCACTGGGGTTATGGTGTGCACTACCACACCCAGTCTCAACCACCATCTCAGTGCTTTTCAAGGGGTGGGGTTGGCACAGCACGCTGGTGATCCAACCACAGCCACTGTGCTCTGCCTAAGCAGATAGTCCTCTGACCTATCTGACTGGCCCTTTGTCTCACTGATTTTATGACTACAATGTTTTCTAGCAGCTTTTATAACTTTCCATTCTTTTTTTCCTCTTGTTTCATCTGGCAGAGGGCAGGGCTAAACTGGTTGTGGGGGGGGGGGGCTAGGAGGTTCCTTGATGATGTAATGACCCTCCCCTCTCTTCAGTTCATTTCCTTTACTCCTATGAAGAATGAAGAAGTGGGACTGTTAGTAGAAAATGGGGGATCAAGATTTAGTGTGGCAGATGCAGAGAAAGCATAAGACCTATTTTAGCAGCAGTGGTGCTTTGACATAGGGGACATCTTGCTTTGCATGTCCTATAAGTTTGGGGTGTAGATCACTCTTATGGGGTAAACTTGTTTCTAAAAGTTTCTGTTTCACTGACTGATGCAATGTAGCTCAGTCAGGTTCTTAACATTTGTTTCTGGGAAGGGGACAAGGTAGCCACTCAGTGAACGTGAGCAACACTTTATTTCATAAGGGATACAGTAGAGTACATTTTTAAAAGCACACAGTACATGATAACCTTGCAATGATTTTACAGTGTTAATCTTCCAGGATTTGTCCTGTGTTTATTCCTATGTCTCTAATCTGCCCAATACACTTCATTTTGCAGTTCATAATTTCTTGTTTAAGTGTTTGATAGCTATTATCTCCCTATTTCGTAGCGATTTCTGTAGTTCTTTTAAATTGTTGGGATTATTCTATTAATATTGTATTCATAGTAAATTACATAACTGTTAATGTCATTGGCTATCTTTATTGTGCTAAATAAGAAATGAACATAGGATCATTTGGCTAAGCTAAATTCCCAACTTTCAATTTAGATTTGCACTTTGAGAAGATTTCCATAAGTTGCCAAATTGCCCAGATAGGGCTTGAACTTGCGATCCCCTTGGCTCAGTCTCAGAGTACTGAGGTCACACAAGCATCAACATTTCCACTTTAATACACTATATTTTTCACAGAGAGCATCACATGTATGATTTTTGCATGTGCATCATTATCATCTATATCTATCTATTCCTCATTGTCTGGCCATAAGCCCAGTTTGAAGCCAGGTTTTGAATTAGAATTATGGATTTTACATTCAGAAAGATAACAAGGAAACAGCAGATATCATTACTGAATGTATGGGACATTCTTTCTCTCCTTAGCCTCTCAGGATATATGTGTCCTTCAACAAATATAGATATATAGATATACAGATTTCTAAATATTTTCACACTTATAAATGGACACAGATTTATAGATCTCTAGAGATTTTTAGTTTTCAAACTTATGGAGATTTATTGATCCACAGATTTCTAAATTTTTAGATCTATACGTATTATAGATATGTACTTGTAGATCTCCAGATCACCATAGATCTACAGCTTTACAGATAAACAAATTCAAAAATTTCCATAAATCTACACATCTAGAGGATTGGGGAGATAGCTCAGTGGCTTATGTGCGTGCCTGGCAAGTGCAAGGTCCTGAGTTTGATCCCCAGTGCTCCAAAAATAAATAAATAAATCGTAAAGCTAGAGTTGTGTAGATTAATATATCTCCATAGGTTAGATTCATAGATTGAAAGATTGGTAGTATTCAACATTTATATATCAACATAGATCTGTAGATATAAAGATATATTCATTCATAGATTTCCATGGATCAACAGATCTACAGATTCAAAAATAGCCATGAATTTATAGAACTATACATTCATTGATTCATACATCATCATAGATCTACAGTTGGATCGTTTGATAGATCTCCATAGATTTAGAGATCTAAAGTTTCATAGATTTATAGCTTTACAGAGATTTATACTTCTATACATTTCCATAGATCTAGAGATCAAAGAATTTTACATTCATACATTGCTGGGGCCAGGGAGATGGCTGAGTGGAATAAGCGCTTCCCTGGCAAGTGCAAGGGCCTGAGTTCAATCCCTGGTTCCGCAAAAAAAAGAAAGAAAAAAAAAGAAAGTTATAATTGGTTTATCATTTATACACTGCCATAGAACTACAGATCTAAAAATTGATAGACTCATAGATATTCATGGATCCATAGATCTACAGATTTAAAGATTTTCAGATCACCTTTGATTTCTTGATCTTTAAATTAATTAATTCATAGATCTCCATAAATCTGCAGGTCTTCAGATGAATAGATTGACACACTTCAATAGATTTAGATAAATAAAGGCTCATAGATTCATAACTTTCACAGAACTTCATGGATGTATAGATCTACATATTGATTAATAGATATCCATAGAGTTACAAAACCAGAGATGTATGGATTCACAGGTCACTATAGATCTCTGGATGTATAAATCTATGGATTCAAATAACTCCACACCTCAATATATTTTTTGATCTGTATACTTGAGGATCTTCAAAGACATGCACATCAATAGATGTATGGGTTAACAGATCTCCATATATCTACAGATCTATAGAGATATAGATTCATAGATCTGTGCAGATTTAGAGATGACTAGACATATAAACCTCCACATATCTGTAGATATATTGAGATCACTAAAGATCTGGAGATCTACAGAATACTGCATCTACTTATTAAAGGACCTGTGGATTCGTAGATAATTATGGATCAATAGATCTATAGATTTAAAGGTTTTAAGATCTCCATGGATTTATAGATCATAGAATCACTGATTCATTGATCTCCATCAATCCATAGTTTAAAAATTTTATAGATTCGTAGGTCTCCAGGGATCATCAGACCTATATATTTAATGATTACAAGATCTCCATGGACCTATAGATCCATACATTCACTGACTTGTAGATCTCCAGAGATCTAAAAATCTAAAATTTCATAGATCTCCATGGATCATACGATCTATAGAGTTAATGATTTTAAAATCTCCATGGATCTGTAAACCCATAGATTAACCGAAGAATAGATCATCAAAGAGCTGGAGATCTACAGGATTCTGCGTTTAGAGAACACCATGGATCTAGAGACCAAAGGATCTGTGGATTCAGAGATCTCCATAGATCTAAAACTTTATAGATTTCAAGACTTTAAGATCTCTATTTATTTATAGATCCATTGTTTTATTGATTCGCAGATTACCTTTGATACACAAATCTACTCATCTATAGATTCAAAGATCTCCATGGATCAACTTCTCACTAGATTTAAACATTTTAAATCTCTGTGGATTTATAGATCCATGGTTTTGTTGATTGGCAGATGTCCTTATAGAACTCCATGGATCAATAGATCTATAGATTTAAAAATATTTAAAAATATCTCTCTGAATTCACAGATCCACAGATTCAACAATGAGTTGATCTGCATAAATCCAGAGTTCCAAAAATCTATAGATGCATAGGTCACCATGTGTCATCACATCCATAGATTAAATTATTTTAAGACTTACATGTATCTGTAGATTCATATATTCACCAATGCATAGATGTCCATAGATCTGCAGATCTACAGAAGTCTATGTTTACAGATCACCATAGATCTACTGATCAAAACATGTGTAAATTAATAGATCTCCATGGATCTACAGCTCTATCATATAGACTTTAAGATATCCACGGTTTTATAGATCAGTAGACAATATATGTAGATTTGGAGATCAAAAGTTCTGTGGATTGATAGATCTCAATGGTTAAAAATGATCAATAGATGATAACATCTTAAGATCTCCACAAATCTATAGATTCATCATCTGAAAGCTCTCCACAGATCGACAAACCTAAACATCTATAGATTCATTGATATCCATGGATGATCAAATGTATAGATTTAATGATTTTAAGGTTTTTACAGATTTAAATATTCATAGATTTACAGATTTATTGAACTCATAGATGCACAGATCTAAACATCTATAGACTCATAGATCTCCACGGACCAGAAGATAAATAGATGCAAATATTTTAAGATCTCCAAGGATCTTTAGATTCATTGACTAGCAGGTCTCCATAGATCCAGAAATCCAAATATTTATGGATCCGTAAGTCTGCATGGATCTACAGCTCTCTAGATATAAAGACTTTAAGATATCCATGGATTTATACTTCCATAGATTCGCCTATTGTTAGATCTCCATAGATCCACGGATTTTGAAATCTATAGATTCGTAGATATCCATCTCTCATCAGATCATAGATTGAATGATTTTAAGATCTCCATGGATCTGTAGATCTATGGACTCCCCAATGCAAAGATTTCCATAGATCTGGATATCTACAGTACTCTTTGTTTACATATCACCATACATCTACTTCTCTAAGCATCTGTGGATTGATAGAGCTCCATGGATCTACATCTCTACAGATTTCAAGACTTTAAGATCTGCATTGTATAGATCCATAGATTTATCAATACATAGAGCTAGAGATCAAAAGTTCTATGGATTGATAGATCTCCATGGATGAAAAGACCACTAGATGGAAGCATTTTAAGATCTCCACAGATCTAAATATTCATAGATGCATTGACACATAGACCTCCAAAAATCCACAGATCTAAATATCTAAAGATTCATCAATCTCCCCATATCATCAGATCTATGGATATAGTGATTTTTAGATCTGTATAGATCTATAGATCCATAGATTTGCAGATTCATAGATTTTGATAGATCCACAGATCTAAACATCTATGGATTCATAGGTCATCATGGGTAAAAATATCAATAGATGGAGGAATTTTAAGATCTCTCTGGATATATAGATTAATAGATTCAGTGATTGGGAAATTTTCATAAATCCAGACATTTAAATATCTACTAATTCTTAGATCTCCATGGATCATTAGATCTATAGATTGAATGATTTGAAGATTTCCATTGATCTGTAGATCCACAGAATCCCCAATGCGTAAATCTCCATAGATCCAGAGATCTACAGAATTTTGTGCTTACAGATCACTGTAGATGTATAGACCAAGGGATATGTGGGTTCACAGATCTCCATGCATCTACAACTCTATAGATTTAAAGACTTTAAGATCTCTATGGTTCTACAGATCAATAGATGTATTAATACATAGATCTAGATATTAGAAGTTCTGTGGACTGAGAGATTTCCATGGATGAAAACTTCAACAGATGGAAACATTTTAAGATCTCCACAGATCTACAGATTCATCAATTCATAGATTTTCATAGATCTACTTAGAGATCTAATCATCTAAAGATTTTTCAATCTTCCCAGATCATCAGATCTAAAGATGTAATGATTTTAAGAACTTTACATATCTATATATCCACAGATTCATAGATCTCATGGGTGCACAGATCTAAACATCTATAGAGTCATTGATTTCCATAGACCAGAAGAACAATAGATGGAAGCATTTTAAGATCTCCAAGGATCTATAGATTTCATAGATTCATTGACTCATAGATCTCCATACATCCAGAAATCTAAAAATCTATGAGGGCTGGCCAAATAGCTCAACAGATTAAAGCACCTGCAAACAGGTGCAGGGGCCAGGGGTTCGATCATTGGGCCTGGTGTACTAGCCCCACCCTCGAGGCATGCTGAGAGAGCGATTGAGACTGGGCATGGTGGTGTACTCCTGTAATCCCAACTCTTGGGAAGCTGTAAACAGGCGGATCACTATAAGTTTGATCTAGTAGTGACACCCTAAACACCCTGTAGACCCTTCCCTAAAATATACAAAAAATCTATAGCTTAACAGATCTCCATGGATAATCAGATCTATAGATTTAATTTTAACATCTCTATGCATCTGTAGATCTATAGATTTCCCCATGTGTAGGTCTCCATAGAAATGCAAATCAAAAGGATTCTGCATTTACAGATCACCATATATCTACATATCGATGGCTGTATGGATTCATAGATACCCATGGATCAGTTGCTCTGCAGATTTAAACATCTTTAAATCTCCTTGAATCCAGAGATCCATAGACACTTTGATACATGGATCTCCATAGATCTGCAGATGTAAAGGATTCTGAGTTTGAAGATCACTATAGATGTACTGATTTAAGAATTTAGGGTTTCATACATCTCCATGGAAATACAGCTCTATAGATTTAAGACCCTATGATCTCCATTTCTATAGATTCATAGATTTATCAATGCATAGTTCTAGAGATCAAAAGTTCAGTGGATTGATATGCCCTCATGGATCAAAAGATCAATAGATGGATACAGTTTAAGATCATAAATTTATAGATGAACAGATTCATCCACTCATAGATCTCTAGAGATCTAAAGATCTAAACATCCAAGATAATAAATCTCCATGGATTATCAGATCTCTAGATTTAATAATTTTAAGACTTTATAAATTTATAGATTAACAGATTCATAGATACATAGATCTACATAGATCCAGAGATCTAAAAGTCTATGGATTCATAGATCTACATGGATCATTAGATTGATAAAATTGAATGATTTTAAAATCTTCATGGATGTATAGATCCATAATTTCACCAATGTGTAGCTCTCTACAGATCCAGAAATTTACAAGATTCTGGTTTTACAGATCACTATAGTTCTGCAAACTGAAGGATCTGTGAATTCATAGATCTCCATGGATCTACAGCTCTATAGATTTCAAGACTTTAAGACTTCCATGGATTTATAAATCCATAGATTCATAGATTGCTAGAGCTCCACAGATCCACAGATCTCACACTCTATAGATGCATAGTTCACCATCTTTCACCAGATCTGCAGATTTAATGACTTTTAAGATCTCCTTGGATCTATAGATCCTTATATTCACTGATGGGTAGATCTCCATAGATCCACAGATCTGAAAATGTATGGACTCATAGATCTCCACGGATCATAAGATCTATAAATTTAATTATTTCAAGATCTCCATTGATCCGAAGATCCATAGATTCACCGATGCTTAGACCTCGATAGATCCCAAAATCTACAGGATTATGTGTTAACAGATCACAATAGGTCTACGGATTGAAATACCAGTAGAATAGTAGATCCATCGATTCACCGATTTGTAGGTCTCCATTGATTCACATATCTGAAAATCTATAGAATCATAAAGCTTTATGGATCTTCACTTTTATCTGTTGTACGATTTCAAGATCTGGTGGATCTGTAGATCCACAGATAGCCCAATGTGCAGTACAGATTAGCATAGATCTACTGATCAAAGCATCTAAGCATTCATATATCTCCCTGGAGTTATAGCTCCATAGATTTAATAGTTTAAGCTGTCCATGGCTTTATAGAACCATAGATTTATCAATACATAAAACTATAGACAAAAAGTTTGTGGATTGATAGGTCAAAGTGGGTCAAACGATGAATAGATCAAAACAATTTAAGATCTTCAGAGATCTTTAGATTCATAGACATAGATTCATAGATTTACAATGATCTACAGATCTAAATATCTATGCTTCATAGATATCCATGAATCACCAGATCCATAGGTTTAATTCTTTAAGATCCATGGATCTATAGATCCTTACATTCACTGTTTAGATCTCCATAGATCCACAGATCTTAAAATCTATGGATCTATGTATCTCTATAGATATTCAGATCTAGAAAATTAATGATTTTAAGATCTCCAGGTATACATAGATCATTGCACTAAATGAATGGTAGATATTCATTGGTGTGTATATCTGAAAAACTATGGCTTCATAGATATCCATGGATCTTCAGATCTATAGATTCAACAAAGATCTCCAGGGATCTATAGACACTTACACTCGCTAATACATGGATCTCCACAGATTCCCCGACCTGAAAATAGATGACCCTCAGAACTTCATGGATCTGGAGATCTATAGATTGAACAAAGTCAACGTTCTTCAGGGATCTATAGATCCTTATACTCGCCAATGAGTGGATCAACAGAGATAACCTGAAATGAAAATCAATGGCTCCACAGATTTCCATAAATCTTGATATCCATAGATTCGACGATATCGATGATCACCAGGGATCTATAGATTCTTGCACTCAGGCACAGGTGTATCACTACAGATCCCCAATTTCAAAAATCGATGGACCCACAGATCTCCATGGAACAGGAGATCTATAGATTCAATGATGTCTACGAACTCCAGGGATCTATAGATACTTACACTTGTCGATGGGTGGATCGCAACAGATTCCTCAACCAGAATATTGGTGGACTCACAGATCTCCATGTATCAGGAGATCTATAGATTCAATGATGTTGCCGATCTCCAGGGATCTATAGATCCTTACTCACGACTATGGGTGGATCTCCACAGATCCACCGATCTGAAAATCAATGGACCCACAAATTTTCATGAATCTTGAGATCCATAGATTCAACGATATCAGTGATGTCCAGGGATCTATAGATTCTTACACTCGCACATAGGTGGATCTCCACAGATATCCCGAACCGAAAATTGGTGGACCGACAGATCTCCATGGATCAGGAGATCTATAGATTCAATGATGTCGACGATCTCAAGGGATCTAAAGATCCTTACACTCATCGATGGGTCTATCACCACAGATTACCCAAACTGAAATTTGGTGGACAAACAGATCTCCATCGATCAGGAGATCTATAGATTCAAAGATATTGACGATCACCAGTGATCTATATTTGCTTACAGTCACCTATGGGTGGATTTCCACAGATACCCAATCTGAAATTCAATGGACCCACAGATTTCCATGAACCTTGAGATTCATAGATTCAAAGATATCAATGATGTCCAGGGATCTATAGATTCTCACACTCGCCCATAAGTGGATCTCCACAGATCCCACGATACGAAAATTGGTGGACCCACAGATCTCCATAGATCAGGAGATCTATCGATTCAACAATGTCGATGATCTCCAGGGATATGTAGATCCTTACACTCATCGATAGGTGGATCGCCACAGATTCCCTAAACTGAAAATTGGTGGACTCAAAGATCTCCATGGATCAGGTAATCTACAGATTCAAAGATGTTGACAATCTCAACAGATCTATAGATCCTTACACTTGCTTATGGGTGGATTTCCACAGATCCCCGATCCGAAATGCAATGGACACACAGATTTACATGAATCTTGAGATTCAGATTCAACGATATCGATGAACTCCAGGGATCTATAGATTCATACAGTTGCCCATAGGTGGATCTCCTCAGATCCCCCAAACAGAAAATTGATGGACCCACAGAACTCCATAAATCAGGAGATCTATAGATTCAACGATGTCGATGATTTCCAGGGATCTATAGACCCTTAAACTCGTCAATGGGTGGATCAACATAGATTCCCCAAACTGAAAATTGGTGGAGCCACAGATCTCCATGCAACAGGAGATCTATAGATTCAATGATATCCACGATCTCCAGGGATTTATAGATCCTTACACTCGTCGATGGGTGGATGGCCACAGATACCCCAACCTGAAAATTGCTGGACCCGAAGATCTCCATCGATCAGGAGATCTATAGATTTGACTACGTTGATGATCTCCAGGGATCTATAGATTTTTACACTCACCTATGTGTGGATCTCCACAGATCCCTCGATCCGAAATTCAATGGACCCACAGATTTCCAAGGATCTTGAGATCCACAGATTCAAACATATCGATGATCTCAAGGGATCGATACATTCTTACACTCGCACATAGGAGGATCTCCACAGATTCCCCGATCCGAAAATTGGTGGACACACAGATCTCCGAGGATCAGGAATCCTATAGTTTCAATGATGTCTACGATCTCCAGGGATCTATAGATCCTTACACTCGTCGATGGATGAATCGCCACAGATTCCCCAAAACGAAAACTGGTGGAGCCACAGATCTCCTACGTTCAGGAGATCTATAGAGTCAAAGATGTCGACGATCTCCAGGGATCTATAGATCCTTATACTCCCCTATGGGTGGATCTCTACAGATCCACCGATCCAAAATTTTATGAACCCAGAGACTTCCATGAATATTGAGATGCATAGATTCAATGATATCGACGATGTCCAGAGATCTATAGACTCTTACACTCGCCCATAGGTGGATCTCCACAGATCCCCCAATCCGAAATTGATGAACCGAAAGATCTGCATGGATCAGGAGATCTATAGATTCAACAATGTCGATGACATGCAGGGATCTGTAGATCCTTACACTCATCTGATGGGTGGATCGAAACAGATTCCCCAAACTGAAAATTGGTGGACCCACAGATCTCTATGGTTCAAGAGATCTACAGATTCAAAGATGTCGATGATCTCCAGTGATACATAGATTCTTACCCTCGCCTTTGTGTGGATCTCCACAGATCTCCGATCCGAAATTCAACAGACCCACATTTTTTTCATGAATTTTCAGATCCATAGATTCAATGATATCAATGATCTCCAGGGATCTATACATTCTTACACTTGCCCATAGATGGATCTCCTGAGAACACCGATCCGCAAACTGATGGACCCACTGATCTCCATGTATCAGGAGATCTTTAGATTCAACGGTGTTGACCATCTCCAGGGATCTAAAGATCCTTTCACAAATCGATGGGTGGATTGGCACAGATTTCCCAAATTGAAAATTGGTGGAGCTACAGATCTCCATAGATCAGGAGATCTACAGATTCAACGATCTCGACCATCTCAAGGGATCTATAGATCCTTACACTCGTCGATGGGTAGATCGCCACAGATTCCCCAAAAGAAAATTGGTGGACACACAGATCTCCATTTATCAGAAGATCTATAGATTCAACAATGTCGACGATCTCCAGGGATTTATATTTGCTTACACTCACCTATGGGTGGATTTCCACAGATCCCTGATCCAAAATTCAACGGACCCACAGATTTCCATTAATCTTGAGATCCATAGATTCAATGATATTGATGATGTCCAGGGATCTATAGATTCTTACACTTGCCCATAGGTTGATCTCCTCAGATTCTCCGATCCAAAAATTGATGGACCCAGAGATCTCCATGGATCAAGAGATCTACAGATTCAACGATGTCGACGGCATCCAGGGATCTATAGATCCTTACACTCATCAATAGGTGGATAGCCACAGATTTCCCAAGCTGGAAATGGGTGGACTCACAGATCTCCATGGTTCAGGAGATCTATAGATTCAACGATGTCGACGATCTCCCGGGATGAATAAATCCTTACACTCGCCTATGTGTGGTCCACCTCAGATCCACTGATCCAATATTCTATGAACCCACAGAATTCCATGAATCTTGAGATCCATAGATTCAATGATATCGATGATGTCCAGGGATCTATAGGTTCTTACACTTGCACATAGGTGGATCTCCACAGATTCCCCAAAGTGAAAATTGGTGGATTCACAAATCTCCATGGATCAGCAGATCTATAAATTCAAACACGTTGACGATGTCCCATGATCTGTAGATCCTTACACTCTCCTATGGGTGGATTTCCAGATCCCCCATCAGAAATTCAATGGAACCACATATTTCCATGAATCTTGAGATCCATAGATAAAACATTATCGATGATCTCCAGGGATGTATAGATTCTTACATTCGCACATAAGTGGATCTCTACAGATCCTCTGATCTGAAAATGATGGACCCACAGATATCCATGGATAAGGAGATCTATAGATTCAACAATGTCGACAATTTCCAGTGATCTATAGATCCTTATACTCGTCGATGTGTGGATTGCCACAGATTCCGCAACCTGAAAATTGGTGGACCCACAGATCTCCATGGATCAGGAGATCTACAGCTTCAGCAATGTTGACGATCTCCAGGGATCTGTAGATCCTTACAGTGGTCGAAGGGTGGATCAACACAGATTCCCCAACCTGAAAATTGGTGGACCCACAGATCACCATGGGTCATGAGATCCATAGATTCAACGATATCCACGATCTCCAGGGATCTATAGATCCTTACACTTGTCTGTGGGTCGATCTCAACAGATCCCCCGATCTGAAATTCTGTGGACCCTCAGACTTCCATGAATCCTGAGATGCATAGATTCAACGATATCGATGTTCTCCAGGGATCTATAGATTCTTACACTTGCTCATAGTTGGATCTCCACAGATTCCCCGATCTGAAAATTGTTGGACCCACAGATCTCCAAGGATCAGCAGATCTATAGATTCAACAGTGTCTAAAAATCTCCAGGGATCTATAAATCCTTACAGTTGTCGATGTGTGGATAGCCACAGATTACCCAAAATGAAAATTGGTGGATCCACAGATCTCCATGGATCAGGAGATCTATAGATTCAACGATGTCGATGATCTCCAGGGATCTATAGATCCTTACACTTGCCTATGGTTAGATCTCCACAGATCCCCTGATCCGAAATTCAATGGAATCACAGATTTTGAAGAATCTTGAGATCCATAGATTCAATAATATCGATGTTCTCCAGGGATCTACAGATTCTTACACTCTCGCATAGTTGGATCTCCATAGATTCCCTGATAGGAAAATTGATGGACACACAGAGCGCCATGGCTCAGGAAATCTATAGATTTAAGAATGTCAAAAGATCTCCACGGATCTGTAGATTCTTATACTCATGATGAGTGGATTGCCACAGATTCCCAAACTTGAAAATTGGTAGACCCACAGATCTCCATGGATCAGGAGATCTGTAGATTCAATGATGTTGATGATCTCCAGGTATCTATATATCCTTACAATCGCCTATGGATGGATTTGCACAGATCCCAATCGGAAATTCAATGGACACACAAATTTCCAAGAATCTTGAGATCCATAGATTAAACAATATCACTGATGTACAGGGATCTATAGATTCCTTCATTCGCCCATAGGTGGAACTCCTCAGATCCCCCGATCGCATAAATGATGGATCCACAGATCACGCAGGATCAGGGGATCTATAGATTCAACGATGTCGATGATCTATAGGGATCTATACATCCTTACAATCGTTGATGGTTGGACACCATAGATTCCCCAAAGTGAAAATTGGTGGACCCACAGATCTCCACAGATCAGGAGATCTATAGATTCAACGATATTGACGATCTCCCGGGATATATATTTGCTTTCACTCGCGTATCGGTGGATTTCCTCAGATTCCCGATCCAAAATTCAATGGAACCACAGATTTCCATGAATCTTGAGATCCATAGATTCAACGATATCAATGATCTCCAGGGATCTATAGATTGTTACACTTGCCTATAGGTGGATCTCCTCAGATCGCCCCATCCAAAAATTCATGGAACCACAGATCTCCATGGATCAAGAGATCTACAGATTCAATGATGTCAACGATCTCCAGGGATGTATAGATCCTTACAATCATCAATGGGTGGATCACCACAAATTCCTCAAGCTGAAAATTGGTGGAGCCACAAATCTCCATGGATCAAGAGATCTACAGATTCAACGATGTCGACAATCTTCAGGGATCTAGAGATCCTTACACTCATCGATGGGTGGATCACCACAGATTCCCCAAACTGAAAATTGTTGAGCCACAGATCTCCATGGATCAAGAGATCTACAGATTCAATGATGTCGACGATCTCCAGGGATGTATAGATCCTTACATTCATTGATGGGTCGATAGCCACAGATACCCCAAACTGAAAATTGGTGGGCAAAGAGATCTCCATGGATCAGGAGATCTATAGATTCAAAGATTTCGACGATCTCCCGTGATCTATATTTGCTTACTGTCGCCTATGGGTGGATTTCCACAGATACCCGACCGAAATTCAATGGACATACAGATTTCCATGAATCTTGAGATTCATACATTCAATGATATCGATGGTGTCCAGGGATCTATAAATTCTTACACTCGCCCATAGGTGGATCTCATCAGATCCCCCGCCCCCAAAATTCATGGATCCAGAGATCTCCATGGATCAAGAGATCTACAAATTCAATGATGCCGACAATCTCCAGGGATCTATAGATCCTTACACTCATCGATGGTTAGATCGCCACAGATTCACCGACCCGAAAATTGTTGGAGCCACAGATCTCCATGGATCAGGAGATCTACACATTCAACGACGTCGACAATCTCCAGGAGTCTAGAGATCATTAAACTCCAGTATGGGTGGATCTCCACAGATCACCTGATCTGAAATTCAATGGACCCACAGATTTTCAAGAATCTTGTAATCCATAGATTCAATTATATCGATGAACTCCAGGGATCTATAGATTGTTAAACTTGTGCATATGTGGAACTCCACAGATCCCCCTATTCGAAAACTGATGGACGATCTCCAGGGATCTATAGATCCTTATAATCATCGATGTGTGGATCGCCACAGATTCCCCAAACTGAAAATTGGTGCACCCACAGATTTCTATGGATCAGGAGATCTATAGATTCAATGATGTCAATGATCTCAGCGATCTATAGATCCTTCTACTTGACTATGTGTGGATGTACACAGATCTCCCGATCCG
Organism: Octodon degus; assembly: GCF_000260255.1. Lineage (NCBI taxonomy): Eukaryota > Metazoa > Chordata > Mammalia > Rodentia > Octodontidae > Octodon > Octodon degus. Next base: position 132,243 of record NW_004524757.1, on the reverse strand, counting down.
AAATTCCATGGAATCACAGATTTCCAAGAATCTTGAGATCCACAGTTTCAACGATATCGATGATCTCCAGGGATGTATAGATTCTTACATTCGCGCATAGGTATCAATATGTCTACTATCTCTCAGGATCTATAGATCCTTACACTCGTCGATGGTTGGATCTCCACAGATTCCCCATTCTGAAAATTGGTGGACCCACAGATCTCCATGGATCAGGAGATCTATAGATTCAACAATGTTGACGATCTCCAGGGATCTACAGGTCCTTACACTCGTGTAAGTGTGGATCTCAACAGTTCCCCCGATCCGAAATTCTATGGACCCACAGACTTCCATGAATCTTGAGATCCATAGAATCAATGGTATCGATGATCTCCAGGGTTCTACAGATTCTTACACTTGCCCATAGGTGGATCTCCACAGATCCCCCGATCCAACAATTGGTGGACCCACAGATCTCCATGGATCAGGTGATCTATAGATTCAACAATGTCAAAAGATCTCCATGGATCCATAGATCCTTATACTCGTCGATGGGTGGATCGTCACAGATTCCCCAACCTGAAAATTTGTGGACCGAAAGATCTCCATGGATCAGGAGATGTATTGATTCAACAATGTCGACGATCTCAGGGATCTATAGATCCTTATACTCACCTATGGGTGGATGTACACAGATCCCCCAATCCGAAATTCAATGGAGCCACAGACTTCCATGAATCCTGAGATCCATAGATTCAATGATATCTATGATCTCCAGGGATCTATAGATTCTTACACTTGCCCATAGTTTGATCTCCACAGATCCCCTGATCTGAAAATTGGTGGACCCACAGATCTTCATGGATCAGCTGATCTTTAGATTCAACAATGTCAAAAAATCTCCAGGGATCTATAGATACTTACACGCGTCGATGGGTGGACCCCCACAGATTCCCCAAACTGAAAATTGTTGGACCCACAGATCTCCATGGATAAGGAGATCTTTAGATTCAATGATGTCGATGATCTCTAGGGATCTATAGATCCTTACACTCGTCAATGGGTGTATCACCACAGATTCCCCAAACTGAAAATTGGTGCACCCACAGATTTCTATGGATCAGGAGATCTATAGATTCAATGATGTAGATGATCTCCAGGGATCTATAGATCCTTACACTCGCCTATGGGTGGATCTCAACAGATTCCCCCAATCCGAAATTCAATGGAATCACAGATTTCCAAGAATCTTGAGATCCATTCATTCAACGATATCGATGATCTCCAGGGATCTATAGTTTCTTACACTCTCGCATAGTTGTATCTCCACAGATCCCCCGATTCGAAAATTGATGGACCCACAGATCTCCATGGATCAGGATATCTATAGATTCGATGATGTCTACAATCTCCCAGGATCTATAGATCTTTACACTCGTCGATGGTTGGATCGCTAGAGATTCCCCATCCTGAAAATTGGTGGACCGAAAGATCGCCATGGATCAGGGATCTATAGATTCAACGATGTTGATGATCTCCAGGGACCTATAGGTCCTTATGCTTGCCTATGGGTCGATTACAACAGATCCCCCGATCCAAAATTCAATGGACCCACAGACTTCCATGAATCCTGATATCCATAGATTCAATGATATCGACGATCTCCAGGGATCTATAGATTCTTATGCTTGCCCATATTTGGATCTCCACAGAACCCCCGATCTGAAAATTGGTTTACCCACAGATCTCCATGAATCAGCAGATGTATAGATTCAACAATATCGAAAAATCTCCAGGGATCTATAGATCCTTACATTCATCGATGTGTGGATCGCCACAGATTCCCCAATCTGAAAATTGTTGCACCCACAGATCTCCATGGATCAGGAGATCTACAGATTCAATGATGTCTACGATCTCCAAGGATCTATAGTTTCTTACACTTGTCGATGGGTGGATCGCCATGGATTCCCCATACTGAAAATTCGTGGAGCCACAGATCTCCATGGATCAGGAGATCTATAGATTCAACGATGTTGACGATCTCCAACGATCTATAGATCCTTACACTCATTGATGGGTGGATCACCACAGATTTCCCAAAGTGAAAATTGGTGCACCCACGGATCTCCATGGATCACGAGATCTATAGATTCAATGATTTCGACGATCTCCAGGGATCTATAGATCCTTACACTCGCCTATGGATGGATCTCCACAGATCCCCCAATCTGAAAATTGGTGGACCCACAGATCTCCACGGATCAGGAGATCTATAGATTCAACAATGTCGAAAGATTTCCAGGGATCTATAGATCCTTATACTTGTGGATGTGTGAATCACCACAGATTCCCCAAACTGAAAATTTGTGGAATCATAGATCTCCATGAATCAGGAGATCTATAGATTCAACGATGTTGATGATCTCCAGGGATCACTACATCCTTATACTCTTCGATAAGTGGATAGTCATCGAGTCCCCAAACTGAAAATTGGTGGACCCACTGATCTCCATGGATCAGGAGATCTATAGATTCAACGATGTCGACGATCTCCAGGGAGCTACAGATCTTTACACACTATAGATCCCTGGAAATCTTTCGACATTGTTGAATCTATAGATCTCCTGATCCATGGAGATCTGTGGGTCCACCACTCGTCTATGGGTGGATCGCCACAGAGTCCCCAAGCTGAAAAATTGGTGGACCCACGGATCTCCATGGATCAGGACATCTATAGATCTTTACACTCGCCTATGGTGGATTTCCACAGATCCCCGATTCAAAATTCAATGCACCCACAGATTTCCATGAATCTTGAGAACAATAGATTCATTGATATCGATGATCTCCAGGGATCTATAGCTTCTTACACTCACCTATAGGTGGATCTCCACAGATTCTCCAATCCAAAAATTGATGGATCCACAGATCTCCATGGATCAGGAGATCTATATATTCTACTATGTCGAAAGATCTCCAGGGATCTACAGATCTTTACACTCATCGATGGGTGGATCGCCACAGATTCTCCAAACTTAAAATGGTGGACCCACAGATCTCTATGTATCAGGAGATATATAGATCCAACAATGTCGATGATCTCCAGGGATCTATAGATCCTTACCCTTGCCTATTAGTGGATTTCCACAGATCCCCAATCCAAAATTCAATGGACCCACAGATCTCCTTGGATCTGGAGATCCTTATATTTAACGATATTGATGATCTCCAGATTTCTATAGATTCTCATATTTGGCAATGTGTGGATCTCCAAAGATCCCCCAATATGAAAATCGATGGTGCCTCAGATCTTCATGCATCTTGAGATCTATAGATTCAATGAAGTCAAAGATCTCCTGGGATCTATAGATCCTTACACTCGCCGATTGGTGGATCTCCACAGATCCCCTTATCTGAAAATCAATGGACCCACATATCTCCATGGATCTGGAGATCCTTATATTCACCGATATTGATGATCTCCAGGGATCTATAGATTCTCATATTTGGCAATGTGTGGATCTCCAAAGATCCCCCAATATGAAAACCGATGGTGCCTCAGATCTGCATGCATCTTGAGATCTATAGATTCAATGAAGTGAAAGATCTCCTGAGATCTATAGATCCTTACACTCGTCTATTGTTGGATCTCCACAGATCCCCTTATCTGAAAATCAATGGAAACGCAGATCTCCATGCATCTTCATATGTATAGATATACACATATAGATAGGAGTAGATTCATATAACTCCATTGATTTACTGATCTATAATTTTGGCTTTTCACAAATCTCTATAGATTTGGATAACTTCAGGATTCTACATTTAAGAGCACCATAGATCTACAGTTCTACAGGATTCTGCCTTTATGGATTCCCATAAATCTACAGATCAAAAGATCTATGGTCCATATATCTCTATACATCTCCAGATATAAAGATTCATAGATTTATATATCTCCTTTGATTTATTTATCTCTACCTTTCTCGACTCATTGATTTCTTTAGATAAACAGAACACTTAATCTATAAATTCATAGATCTCCACAGATATATGGATCTACACATGTATGAATTTATAGATCTCCATATATCTATAGTTCTATATATCTATAGGTTCATAGGTCTGTATAGATTTACAGATGCCTAGATTTGTATGCCTCCACACATATACAGATCTATAGTTGTGTACATTCATAGATATCCATAGATCTACAGATGCACAGATGTATTGCTGTTCACAAATGTACATTTCATAGATCTATACATTTTGTATCTCCACAGATCTACAGATCTAGATACAGTTACATTCTTAGATCTCCATAGATGTATATATCTGCACATACATGGATCCAAATACTCAATAGTTCTGTAGATTTAGATATGCCTAGATTCATAGATATCCATCGTTTTAGAGATCTTGGGATGCATAAATCTCCATAGATCTACAAATGTACAAATACATCCATTTGTAGATCTTTATAGATCTACAGATGGTAGACTGATAATTCTCCATAGATGTACAGTTCTAAAGATGCTTAGATTCATAGATCTCTATAGATTTCCATATCATTAGATTCATAGATTTATAAATTTTCCATAGATCTAAAATTTGACAGGACACTACATTCATAGTTCTCTACAGATCAGCAGATCTATAGATTAAAGTTTATCTATCTATCTATATATGAATTTATCAATTTATAGATATTCAAATATTTTCAGATCTCTAGATTCATATATTAATAGATTTCCATAGGTCTACAGATCTACACATGTATAGAATTCTAGATCTTCATAGATCTATAGATTTACAGATGAAAACATTCAAAGGTTGCTATAGATTAAGATATCTATAGATATGTAGATTTATATTTCTCCATAAATTTATAGAACTATAGATTCATAGATTCATATATCTTCATAGATCTACAAATCTTTCTATGTATAGATTTGAAGATCTCTACAAATCTACAGATATACAGATGCATGTATTCACAGATCTTCATATATCTCAAGAGTTATAAATCTATAGATTTATAGTTCTTCATAGGTTCACAGATCTATACATTCATAGATTCATAGATCTCCATAGATCTAAAATCTACAGATGCCTAGATTCACAATTTCCATAGATCTGCATATTTATAGATTCATAGGTTTCTATAAATTCTCAGATCTATAGCTTCACATATTCATAGATCTCAATAGATCTACAGATCTACAGATGCATAGATTCATAGCTCACTATACATCTATAAGATGTACAGATATATGGATTCATAGATCTTCATACATGTGCAGTTGTAGAGATCTAAACTTTATTTAGGCATATAGATTTACAGATCTATACATTCACGGATTCATAGATGTCAATAAATTTAAAGGTCTACAGATGTCTAAATTAATGTATCGCTATAGATGTACAGATTTATGAATGCATACATTCATAGATCTTCATAGCTCTATAGATCTAGAGAAGCTGAGATTCATAGATCTGCATAGATCTTAAGATCTGCTGATGCCTAGTTTCAGAGATCATCATAGGTTTGTAGATCTATATACCTATAGATTTATAAGTCTCCATTGATTTACAGGTGTATAGTCTCATAGATCTTCATAGATGTGCAGATCTACAGATGCCTTATTTATTGATTTTAATAGATCTATAAACCTAGAAATGCCTAAATTTATAGATCTCCAGAGGTTACAGATATGCATATGTGTAGATTTAATGATCTCCTTATCTACAAAACCATAGATTACTAACTCTCCATAGATCTACATATCTATAGATATATGGATTTCTATAGCTCTGTGGATTTACAGATGTATAAATTCAGAGATTCAGAGATTTCCACATTTCTAGAGTTCTACATATGCCCAGATATATAGAGCTTCATCAATCTATATATCTATAGATTCACCAATCTCCATACATCCTCAGACCTACAGATGCAGACATTCGTAGATCTCCATAGTTCTACAGATCTATAGAACAATAGATTCCTACATTTCTATTGATTTCTAGATTTAGGTTGAGTTTCAGTTCTATAGATCTATAGATTTAGATATCTCTGTGGATTCATAGTTCTACAAATTTCTAGACTTATAGATCAGTTTTATACTCTGTATATGTATAGAGTTACAGATCTTTATATATTTTTAGATTTATAGATTTGTAGATATTATATACCTATGGGCTTTAAGATTTCTGTATATTTTAGTAGTATAGATTTATAGATGTATAGATCTCTATAGTTTTTTAATTAAGAAATCTATAGATATGCACATTAATAGATTTATAGATCTATAAATTTATTGTCTTATATAGATATATGGATTTTTAGAACTCTACAGGATTATAGATATATAGATTTAAAGATAAAATGCATCCTAAATCTGTACATTAATAAATCTGCATATATTTATGGATTTATTGTAAATTTACACATTTATAGATCTTAGTGCCTTTATTAACGTGTAAATACCTCCTAGATTTATGCAGAACATTAGTGGATCCATATATTTCTAGATTTCTAGTCTTATTGATATTATAGATATATAGATGTACAGATTTATAGATCCTCATGGAGTCATAGATCTATATATTTGTAGAGCACAGTAGGCTAACAGATCTATAGATTTATAGCTTTACAGATTTCTATAAATTTATAGATCTATAGGATTATAGATTTTACATTTATAAATTTATAAATCTTGATCTTAGAATTCTATA
>NW_004524757.1:124250-125226 GCF_000260255.1 Octodon degus | reverse complement strand
ACCTATATTGATCTATACATTTAAAGATCTACAGACTTATAGATGTAGAGATCACTATAGATTCACATATTGATAGATTTCAGGATTTCTAGAGAAGCTTTATAGACTTTTATGTTTCTAGACTGGTAGATCTATAGCTGTTATAAATCTGTACATTTTTAGATTTATAAGTCAGGTTTACAGATCTATATCTTTTATAGATCTTTGGATTTTTAAGTCTTTTGAGATGTTCAGATAAATATAGTTTTAGATTAGCAATTCTATACACTCATAGACCTATATTCATTGAGATATTTGTAGATTTATACATCTCTATATTTATAGATGTATAGATATATACATTTATACATTTCTATAAATTTATAGTTGCTTAAATTTATAGATTTATAGATCTATAGATTTGTAGGCTTATAGATATGTAGATATTATAGAAGTATATATTATAGATCTCTCTATATTTATATACATAGAAATCAGATTTCTGCATCTATAGATTTATTGGTTTACAGGTTTTCCTATTAGAGTTCTACATAGCTTTAGATCTCTATGGATTTATGGAAGTACAGATGTATAGATTTACATATCTATGCCTGTTATACATCTATATATACAGATTTATAAATTCATACACATTTAAATCTCTAGATTTATAGATCTACATAGATATATGAATTTGTAGGGCCAGCCAGATAGCTCAGCAGACTAAAGCACGTGCTTTGGTCCCTGCAGGTGCAGAGACTGGGGTTAAATCCCAGGTGTGCCTTGCCAGTCCTGGTCCCCGGGGCACCCTGGAGAGTGAAACTGGGCATGGTGGTGCAGGCCTGTAATCCCAGAAATTGGGAGGCTGAAAACAGGAGGATCAGTAAGAGTCCTGTCTGTGTAGTGAGACCCTGTAGATGCTGTGCTTAATACATATTTTTATAGATTTATGTTTTAATATAATATACCTATATCTATTGTAGATGTACACATTTCT
>NW_004524757.1:114700-124150 GCF_000260255.1 Octodon degus | reverse complement strand
ATAGATGTGTAAATATTATAGAAGTATATATTATAGATCTCTCTATATTTATATACATAGAAATCAGATTTCTGCATCTATAGATTTATTGGTTTGCAGGTTTTGCTATTAGAGTTCTGCATAGTTATAGATCTTTATGGATTTATGAAATACAGATTTATAGATTTACATATCTATGCCTATTATACATCTATATATACAGATTTATAAATTCATACACATTTAAATCTCTAGATTTATAGATCCATATAGATATATAAATTTGTAGGGCCAGCCAGATAGCTCAGCCGACTAAAGCATGTGCTTTGGTCCCTGTAGGTGCAGAGACTGTGGTTAAATCCCAGGTGTGCCTTGCCAGTCCTGGTCCCCGGGGCACCCTGGAGAATGAAACTGGGCATGGTGGTGCAGGCCTGTAATCCCAGCACTTGGGAGGCTGAAAACAGGAGGATCAGTACGAGTCCTGTCTGTGTAGTGAGACCCTGTAGATGCTGTGCTTAATACATAATTTTTTACAGATTTATGTTTTAATATAATATACCCATATCTATTGCAGAGTATACATATATATATATATATATATATATATATATATATATTTCAAATGATAGATCTATAGATTTACAGATCTCTATAGATCTATAGTTCTATAAATGTATTCATTTAAACATCTGTAGATCTGTACATATTATATATCTATGTTTATATAGGTCTATAGATTTTTATATTGATAGATTCATAGATGTGTAATTCAGATTTATAGATCTATAGATATGCAGATTTATAGTTTATAAATCTAGATTTTATAGTTTTGTGCATTTATAGATTTATTGATATATGTATCTACTGCTATTATATATGTATAACTTTTGTAGATCTGTAGATTTATATATCTATAGATTTATAGATATATAGCTATTATTAATCTTTGCTTTTATAGAGCTCTATAGATTTATTGATCTGTAGATTTACATTTATAGATCTGTACAGATTTATACATCTGTAGATTAATAGATTTGTAGATCCAGTTTTTAGATTTGAAGAGTTATAGATCTACATATTTAGAGATTTATAGAGGTATATTTATTATACATTTTTACTTTTGTAGATCTTTATAGATTTACAGATCTATAGCTTTATAAATCTGTAGATTTATATATGTATATAAATGTATAGTTATATTAATATACAATTATATAGTATATATTTATATATTTTTTATAATAATATTTTGTTTGTAATAATCTTGATTATAAGTAAGCAAGATTATTCGGCAGTATTTATTCTGTTTTTTTGTCTCTTTTTACATGAGGCACACGCTTTTGTATATTTTAATTTCCTTTTTCGATCTTTTGAACAGTGAATTCACTTCTTTTCATTTATTTATTTATTTATTTACATTTTGGACACCCCACTTCTACCATCTTTGGTGTCCTGGAGGATCTGTAGTTCAGTAGAGCTAGTATTTCAGGATTTTTTCTTTTTTGTGTGTTTTTGTTTTTGTTTTCTGAGACAGTGTCTTGAGGCCACTATATAGATGAAGCTTCTCTTCAGCTGTCTCAGCCTCCTCTTTGGTTGGGGTTTCAGGAGTGCATCTCTATTCCAGCCAGGCCTTAGCATTCTTTGTAATGATTTTGATCTTAACACATAAAGATCATTCAAATATAATCATTTCTTCATATATTCAGTGATATATCATGCCTCAGCCCTTTTATTGCCTTTGTCTCTTTTTATGTATTTTTTTAAGTTTTTTTTGTGTATTTTAGGGAAAGGTCTACAGGCTGTTCAGGGTCTCACACTACTAGGTAGGATGCATAGTGATTCGCCTGTTTACATCCTCCTCAGAGCTGGGATTACAGGCGTGGGCCAACACATCCAGTTCAATTGCCAGCCCAGCATGCCCTGGGAATGGGGCTGAAATGGAAGGCCACAGGTGAGGAGGGGGGTTGTCAGACCTTGTTCTCTGCACCTGCCTAAGCAGGCGCTTATGTACACTGAGCTATCTGTTCCTCACAATTCCTTTTTCTTGTGATATGATTTTTCTTTGAAATGTCTATCTCACACCTTCATGTGGAAAACCATCTTATGATTGCATAAACATAACTTATTTCAATAAAATATTTCTAATTTTCTAAAAGTTTGTTTTTTCTTTTTTTACTTACATGGTCTTCTTCATACTCCTAACATGATATTAACTACATTTTGTGCTAATTACTTACTAACATACTTGCTTCCTGTAATATCTTTGGAAATAGGATATGGTTGTTTAACTACGATGAAAAATTTAATTTAATTTAACTTATTTTTTTATTTTTTTCTCCTAATTTTATTGAGAAACAAATAGCAATGAGACAGTTTCAAATTAAAATGGTAGGACAGTTTCAATAGTTAACCCATTGCATACATTCATCCTAGTGGTTAATTGCTGTACAAGATGCAGACATGATATCCTATTTATAAACATCATTAGAACAAATACCTGTATTCATTAATAAAATGTAACTATATATCTATCCTAACCACTTTGAAGACACAGATACAAAATGGGCATTCATCTGTACACCCTTTTTTTGTTAAGTTCCGTTATTTGAATATTATAGGTGTGTAAACTCAGCAAAATATTCTAAAAGAGTCCAGTAGCCCATAAGAGTATGGAGTCTTCCGCTTGACTGGCAATGTCAGAAATTGTTGACCTGAGTCCACTATAGCTCAACATAAGAGCATGGCTTTACTTCTTATATTTCCTCTTTATACTTTTCTGCTGGATGGTTAAGACCAAGATAAAGCAGGACATATGCAACAAGAGTTGTAGCTTTTGGGTCTGATAAAGTCAGTGAAATCCCCTCAGGATTAATACTGAGGTCCTGTACCTCCAATTGTAGAGACTTTGTCAGTGTCAGCCATGTGGATGAGTCTTGTGAAACCAGGAATTTCACTCAGCCCCTTGCGCTTACCAGGGAAGCACTTATTCCAGTGAGCCATATCCCCGGTACCCCCTGAAAAAATTTTAAATAATAATTTTCCTTCCATATACATTTGCTTCTATTTATTTTTTAAGACATGGTCTCATTATGTATTTCAGACTTGCCTCGAACTCACAGTGTAGCTTATTGAGGCTTCAAACTTGAAGTAATTTTTTCTTCCTCAGCCTTCGAATTACTGCGATTGCAGGGGCATGCCACCATGCATGGCTTGCGACATAAATTTAATAAGTAATTAGTTATTTTCAGTTCAGTATGTCCCTAAAATTCATTATTAATCAAATTACAAGGAAAAAAGTCACTTCTTAACTTTCTTTTTTTAAAAATGTATTTAATGCAGGGTCTACAGTGTCTCACCACATATCGGACTTGTGATCCACCAGTTTTCAGCTTCCCAAATGTGGGGCTTACAGGCCTCTGCCACAAAGCCAACTCTCAGGCTCTGTCTCAACTCCTCCAGGGGGCAGGGCCGGCACTGCACACTGAGGATTGAAATTGGACCCCAGTTCTCTGGCTAAGGAGGCGCTTTAGTCTGCTGAGCTATGCTCACATCTTACTAACTTTGTTTTTTTGCAGCACAAAAATTTATTCTTTTTCATAATGATATTGAGAAAAAATAGCAAAGACACAGTTTCAAATCAAATTTGTAGGACAGTTTCAATAATTAACACATTGTATACTCTCTTCCCAGTAGTCAATTGCTGTACAAGAGGCAGACGTGATATCCTATTTACAAACACTGTTACAATAAATACCTCTATGCTTTAAGAGAATGTAACTACATATCTATCCTAACAATTTTGAATACATAGATACAAAATCCACATTCATCTGTATCCCCTTTGGTTGTATAGTTCTGTCATTTGAGTATTATAGGTGTGTTAACTCAGCAAAATATTCTAAAAGAATCCAGTAGTCCATAATAGTACTGGGTCTTCAGCTTGACAGGTAATGTCAGAAATTGTTGACCTGAGTCCCCTACAGCTCAACATAACAGCATGGATTTACTTCTTATACTCCACTTTAATACTTTTCTGCTGGATGGTTAAGACCAAGACAAAGTAAGACCTATGCAACAAGATTTGTACCTTCTGGGTCTGATAAGGTCAGTCAAATCCCCTCAGGATTTATCCTGAGATCCTGTACCTCAGATAATAAATATTTATAAGTGTCAGCCATGTGGATGAGTTGCAGCCATTGCTATGCCAATGTGCTCTCTGTGAAAGCCTGAGAGAATGTTTTCTCTCCATGTGACTCTCCTTAGGCACACTTTACATCATTGATCACTTTCCTCTTTGGCCCCATAATCTCCTTGATCAGAGAATTTGGGAAACTAGTGAGTCATGTGACATTACAGTACAAGTTCTGATATGTCTTGAGTCTGTACTGACATTGGAATGCTAAGGCCAAAATGCTGTCTTTCCTTGTGACCCTCCTTTTTCTCTAATTTTGGTCTGCAAACTTAGGTTGTTAAATCTCCAAAAGAGAAGTTTATCGTTATTACCATACAAACTAGGCTGTTGAGCTTAACCTCACTATCTGTCTGAATATCAAATATCTTAGGGATAACATGGAACAGTTATTTTTCTTCAAGTATTGATATGTTGAAATTTAGGACCCTACAGAATATGATGAAAAAACACTTAAAAATTAGAATATATTTTAAAAATAAGTATAAAGAATTATGTAATTCCAATGTTTACACTCAAATCCAAAAATCTAACCATATACAACCTTGAAGCAGGACAGTCCCACAACATCCTTTTTCCTGTCTCCTGCCTTCATTCACCACCCCCTTCTTTTTGAACAATCATCTACTCAAGAGACAGCACAGCAGCAAATGGCATGTCATGACAAGCAGCCCGTATTCAGAATACCAGAATGAGAGGCACTTTAAGCATGAACCTTTGATTACAAATTGCCATCTTCAGTGCAGTTGCTTAGTTCACAGGTGTCAGTATATATAGTTAGTCAGGTTGAAAATCATTACAATTAACTGCTAGATTAAAAATCTTCTGGAGATACTCAGGATCGTTGCCTTGCCCATCTTCTGCAAATAATTGTATGGCTTGTAACTGTCATGTTTCCTAGCTCTTCTCCTTTCCCTCTCTTGCTTAGATTAGTCCTCGAGTTCATGCTTTCCTTTTACTTGTATTATACCTTTCTATTTGTATTTCCTCTTTTGAGTTCTTATACTAGGGAAACTATACAATATTCACACATGTGTGTCTGGTTTATTTCACTTATGAGTATATATTCTAGTGACATCCATTTCAATATAAAGGCTTTGAGTTTATCATTCTTTATACCTGAGTAATACTCCATTATATAAAAATACCACATCTTTTTCATCCATTCCTCAGGTGATGGGCATCTGGGTTATTTCCAAGATTTGGCTATCACAAATTGTGCTGCTATAAATAGAGGTACACATATATCACTATGATATGATGTTTTCAGATCCTCTGGAAAAATCCCAGTAGAGGAATAGCTGGTTAAATGGGATTTCCAGCCCAATTTGTTTAAGGAGTCTCCACACTGATTTCCATTATGGTTGCACCGGTCTACCTTCCCAGCAGCAGTGGAGAAGTGTTCCTTTTTCCCCACAGCCTTTCCAACAGTTGTTGTTCTTTGTTTTCTTTATGATAGCCATTCTTTCTGGGGTGAGATGATATCTCAATGTTGTTTTAATTTGAATTTCACGAATGGCTAGTGATGTGGAGCATTTTTTCATATATTTATTTGCTTCTTTAATTTCATCCTCTGAGAAGTGTGTGTTCATCTCAGATGCCCATTTTTGGACTGGGTCGTCAAATTTTAGGACCCTAGTGTTTTTTAGATCTTTATCAATTCTAGAGAGTGGACTTTGAGTACTTATTTGTAATGATTTTTTTCCAAATTTGTGGGTTGTCTTTTCACTTTGTAGGTAATTTCTTTTGATGTGCAAAAACTTTTCAGTAAGAGCAGGTCCCAGTTGTAAATTCTTTCAAGTGTTTCCCGTGCAATTTGATTTTTGTTCATGAACTCTTTGCCTACCCCTATGTCTTCAAGAGTTCCTCCTACTTTCTTTCTTTCTTTCTTTCTTTTTTGCGGAACCAGGGATTGAACTGAGATCCTTGCACTTGCTAGGGAAGCACTTATTCAACTGAGGCATCTCCCCGGCCCTTCTCCTACTTTCTTTTCCAGGAGATTTAGTTTCTCTGTTTTAATGTTTAGATCTTTAAAGCATTTTGACTTTAGTTTTATGTATGGTGATATACCTGGGTCAAGTCTTAGTTTTCAGCACATAGAGAGCCAGTTTTTGCAGCACCATTTGTTAAAGAGGCTATCTTTTTTCCAGTGAGTATGTTTTGCCCCTTTGCAAAGATAAAGTGACTAAGTGTGTTCGTAAGGGCTTTAGCGTCTTCTAATCTATTCCATTGATCCGCAGATCTATTTTGTTGCCAGTACCATGCTCATTTTATCTCAGTAGCCTTGTAGTATAATTTCAAGTCAGAAACTGTAATGCCTTCTGCCTTGTTTTTATCGCCCAGTATTGAATGCCTTTGCTACTCTAGGTAATTTTTCTGGTTCCAGATAAATTTTAGGAATGATTTCTCAAGCTCTGTGAGGTATGTTGGTAGTAGTTTGATAGAGATTGCATGGAATCTGAGCAGCAAGTTTGAGAGTATGACCATCTTCACAGTGTTTTTTCTTCCTATCCAGGAATATGGAATATCTTTCTATTTTCTTACATCCTCTAGGATCTCTTTTTTAAGAATACTGTCATTTTCTTTGAAAAGTTCTTTGTCTTTTTTAGTTAGATAAATTCCAAACTATTTCATTTTCCTTGGTGCTATTGTAAAAGGTATTGTTTCTATAATTTCCTTTTCAGTGTGTTTGTTTTCTGTGTAGAGGAATGCTATTGACATTTGGGTATTGACTTTTATCCTGCTATGCAACTGAATTTCTTTATTAATTCTAGTTTTTCTTGGTGGAGATTTTTGGGTCTTCCATGTAAAGTATCATGTCATCTGAAAATAACGATAATTTAACTTCTTCTCTATCTATTCTTATTTCTTTCTCTTGTCTAATAGCTGTAGCTAATGATTCCAGAACTATATTGAATAGGCGTGGTGATAGAGGGTATCCTCATCTTGTACCAGATAAAAGAGCAAAAGATTTCAGTTTTTCCCCATTTAGAATTATGGTAGCAATTGTGTTTTCATAAATGGCCTTTACCAGGCTGCATGGTTAGTGAACATTTTGATCCTAGCCTTTCAAGGTCAGTGAAGACTCGGGACATAGGAGAACCTGTACTGTAACAACATGTAACTCAGTTGTGCTCCAAATTTTCTGATCAGGAAGATTATGGAGCCACAGAGAAATGTGTTTGATGATCTAAAGTGAGCCTTGGGAGAGTCGCATGGAGAGAAAAAACATTATCTCAAGCTTTCACAGAGAGCAAATTGGTCAAGCAATGGCTATGACTCATCCACATGTTAAACACTGACAAAAGGATATACAAAAGGTGGTACAGGACTACAGGATAAATCCTGAGAGTACTTGGCTGACCTTATCAGATATAAAAGTTGCATTTCTTGGTATATAGGTCTTGCTATATCTTGGTCTTAACCATCCAGCAGAAAAGTATAAAAACGAGGTATGTAAATGAAATCCATATTAATACGAAGAGCTGTAAAAGGCTCAAGTCAATAACTTCTGAGGATAACCCACTCATATTGTAGACTACTAGACAGTGTTAGATTGTTTAGTTGAATTTAAATACCTATAGTATTTAGATGCCAATAAAATATTCACCTCTGACAGGACCAAAAAATTAAAATTTAAATTAAAAAAAGATACAAAGAAAAGATCTTTTTGTTTTTATATATACACAAAATAGTTAGGATAAATTTACAGCTACTTTCGCTTAACTCAGTGAGAAGAAAGAGGTGTATTAACAGTGTTTGGACAGAATATCCTGTCTGCTTCTTGTACTATGGATAACAAATAAGTAGATAACAATATGCAGTGTATTGACTATCAAAACTGTCCTATTAATTAGCTGTGAAACTGTCTCATTCATATTTATTTCTCAATAAACAAATAAGTATATAAATAAATAAATAAACAAAACCTAAAAAATAGCTTTTATCAGATTGAAGTAGAGGCTATCTATTCCAATTTTCTGCATGACTTTAAACATGAATGAATATTGGACTTTGTCAAATCTTTTTCTGCATCAATAGAGAGGATTATGTGGTTTTTAGGTTTAGCTCTATTGATATAGTATATTACATTTATATATTTTTGAATATTGAACCATCCTTGAATCCATGGGATGAATTCTACCTGGTCATGGTGTATGATCTTCTTGATGATTTGCTGTATCATATTTGCTAGGATTTTATTGAGGATTTTTGAATCTATGTCCATGAGGGACATTAGCCTGTAGTTCTCTTTCTTAGTTGCATCTTTCCCTGGTTTTGGTATCAGTGTAATACTTTCCTCCAGAAATGATCTTGGGAGAATTGCTTCCTTTCCAATTTCATTGAAAAGTTTGTGGAGTATAGTGA
This sequence comes from Octodon degus, assembly GCF_000260255.1. Taxonomy (NCBI): domain Eukaryota; kingdom Metazoa; phylum Chordata; class Mammalia; order Rodentia; family Octodontidae; genus Octodon; species Octodon degus. The sequence continues at coordinate 115,614 of NW_004524757.1, read as the reverse complement.
CTACATCTTCTGTAAATTTCTTATATAATTCAGCTGTAAATCCATCCAGACCTGGACTTTTCGTTGTTGGTAGGTTTTTTATTATATCTTGCATTTCATTGTCTGTTATTGGGTTATTGAGAGTGGTTATGTCTTGTTGATTTAGTTTTGGCAGTTTGTAGTTTTCTAAGAATATGTACGTTTCTTCTGTGTCTTCTATTGTGTAAGAGTAAGATTCTCAAAGTAGCTATTGGTAATCTTCTGAATTTCCACTGGGTCTGTGGTAATTACACCTTTTACATTCTTTATTGCTTGTATTTCAATTTCTTCTTTCCTCTTTTTGATGAGATTAGCTACGAGCTTATGGATTTTTTTTAATCTTTCAAAGAACCAACTCTTTTTTTCGATAATTCTTTGAACTGTTTTCTTAATCTCAGTTGAAATAATTTCTGCACTAATCTTTAGGTTTTCTTCCCATCTTTGGTTCTGGGTTTGTTTTGCACTTACTTTTCTAGTTGTCGAAGGTGCAGAATTAGGGTATTTATTTGTTCCCATCCTGTTTTGTTAATGTGTGAGTTCACAGCTATGAATTTCCCTCTGAGAACTACTTTCATCATATCCCATAAATTCTGATAAATTGTGCTTGAATTTTCATTGAATTGTAGATATTGTTGGATTACTTGTTTAATTTCATCTGTTACCCATTGGTTGCTGAGTTGTGTGTTGTTTAATTTCCATGTATTTAGGGTTTTTTCTGGTTTCTTTTGTCATTTATTTCCAGTTTCATTGCACTGTGGTCAGATAATGTGCATGGGATAAATTCTGTTTTCTTGCATATACTTAAGCGTGACCTAAGGACCAGTATGTGGTCTATTTTAGAAAATGACCCATGTGCAGCTGAGAAAAATGTGTATTCAGCTGTGTTTGGGTGGAAC
>NW_004524757.1:97658-114600 GCF_000260255.1 Octodon degus | reverse complement strand
TTCTGTTTTCTTGCATATACTTAAGCATGACCTATGGACCAGTATGTGGTCTATTTTAGAAAATGACCTATGTGCAGTTGAGAAAAGTGTGTATTCAGCTGTGTTTGGTTGGAACACTCTGTATATGTCCACCAAATCCATTTGTCTCAAGCTCTTGTTCAGTTCTGTTATTTGTTTGCTAACTTTGTCTGTTTGACCTATGTTTTTGTGATAAGGGGGTGTGAAAGTCTCATGTTAATATTGTGGTATTGGATATTAGATTTTTCATGTCCATTAAGATTTGTTTTATATAGTGGGGTGCTCCCGTGTTTGTTTCATACATATTTATGAGTGTTACCTCTTCCTCTTGAATTTTTCCCCTAACCAGTATATAGTGGCCTTCTTTATTTCACTTGATCATTCTTGGTTTGAAGTTGAGACTGTATGAGAATAGGATTGCTACCCCTAGTTTTTCTGAGGTGCTCGGGCATGCAGTATTGTTTTCCATCCTTTGACTTTCGGCCTATGAAGGTCTTTATGAATTAAATGTGTTTCTTTTTGGAGCATATTGTTGAATTTCATTTCCTAATCCACTATGCCAGTCTGTTTCTCTTAATTGATGAATTGAGTGCATTATCACTGATGGTTAGAATTGAGATGTATGGCCTTACGATTGACATGTTATTTACTTGTTGTCCTTTACTCCTTTTTCTCCTGTGTTTGTTTGGCCTATTTTGTTGGTTGCTTCTGATCTCATTCGTGGAGTTCTGCTCATTTTGGTCCCTCTCTAGAACATCTTTCAGGAGCCTGTGTAGGTTTGGCTTTGTCATCATGAAATTCTTTAGTTGTTCTTTGTCATGGAAGTAATTCACTTCTCCATCAAACTTGAAAGAGAGTTTTTCAGGGTATAGTAGTCTGTGTTGGAATTTGTTTTCATAGAGGACTTGAAGTACTCTCCTCCATGCTCTTCTTGCCTTCATGGTTTGTGAAGAGAAGTCGGCCGTAATTCTGATGGGTTTTCCCTTGAATGTGATCTGCTTCTTTTCTCTAGTGCCTCTCAGTATATTGTTCTTGAGGTAAATTTCTGGGAACTTGGCTATTATACGTCTCAGTGTGTTTAATTTGGTTGAGGTTACTTGGTGTTCTGTATGCTTTGGTTAACTGGATGGCAGATCATTTGCTCATATTTGGGAATATTTCTGCTATTCCTTCTGTCCATATTTTTTTAATGTCATTTGTATTGACTCCTTCTTTCTCATTGATACCTATTAGTCTCACTTTGTTTATCTTTACATCGTCTTCAATTCATGAATTATTTTTTTCCTGCATCCTAGTAGTTTTTAAGAGATCTTTTCGCTTCTTTTCACTAGCTGCACCAGTGTCTTCAAGATCCGAAACTCTGTCTTCACTTTCCCTCAAATGATTTTTCAAGCTTGTAATTGAGATTTTAATTTCCTGTATGTCTCTTTGACTCTGTTTCATGCTGTTTCTTTCCTGTATTGCTCATTCAAGGAATCTGTCATTTTTGTTATCTCCTCTATTTCTTTTATCAATTTTTTCTTTAGAACCAGTTATTAATGCACAGTATTTTTCAGATTGGGTTTCCTCCCTATGTTTCTGTAGTTGATTGTTTACTTCAGGTACTATGAGTTCAGAGAATTATTCTATTATTTCAGGAAAGAATTCCTGTCTGAGTTCCTTTATTACTTTCTGCTGTTGCTTATTTACTATCAATGCTATTAACTCTTACATTTGAGCTGAGCTAGTAGAACAGAATTCTGCTCTGAGTTCCTCTATAACTTTCTGCTGTTGTTTATCTACTATTGACACTATTAATTCATACATTTGAGTTAGTGTCCTCTGCACTTGTTCTGGGTGGGCATTGGGTTTCCTCCATGTGCTTCTGCATTTGAGTCTTTACTGCAGATGTTATTAATTCAGGGATTTCTTTTTTCATTTCCAATCTGAGTTCCTCCATACCTTTCTGCAGCTGTTGATTTCAGAAGCTGTTGATTCATTGATTTCAGCTGCGTGCTTCCCAATTTGTTCTATGTTAGTGTCCTCTTCACTTGTTATGGGTGATCTTGGGGTCTGAGATTGCATTTTGCTTCTTCTTGTTGTCATTTTATGTAGCACTGTCTTCTGACCTTTGTTGTAAAACTTTGGTGCAGTTATAACCTTATCACCTGCTGAAATTCAGGTGCAGATCTACAAAGTTTTTACTTATGCAACTGTGCCTGGCTTGGTTCTGGCTGCTGTGCTCAGCTTCTTCCTGCTACCAACCCTGGGAGTGAACCTGTTGTGCCCCTTTGGCAAGATGTTCTGCTCCTGGACTAGCTGGGTGGTTTTGTCCCCTACTCTCTCTGCAGGGATTGAAGCTGCACGATTTCATCCCAGACCTGGTATGCCAGGCTTGAGCTGGGTCTGGAGGTTACACAGTGGAGTAGGAGGGAAAGGAAGCTCTCCCTCACATTCACTGAGTCTGGGCTAGTACTGGATCTAGGGGTCCCTAGAACGTGGCAGAAATTCTCACTAGGTGAGCGGGATGGAGTTGGTGCTGCGGAGTGTTGGGGCTTCTCCCAAGAGGGTGGAAGATGGTCTCACCCACCCTTTGCCTCGTCTTGGACCAGCAGGTCCCCGCTGCACAGGGTAGCAGGAAGCTCTCCCACACACTCACCTGGACCTGGGCTAGGACTGGATCTGGGGGTCTTCAGAATGCAGCAGAAATTCTCACTCAGCGAGCTGGGTAGAGGTGGTGCTGTGAAGTAGTTGGAGGGTGGTCCTAAGGGGGTGGAAGAGAGTCTCCCCCATGCTGCACCTAGGCTAGGACCGGCAGGTCCCACAGGCATAGGGTAGCAGGAAGCTGTCCCACACACTCACCGTGCCTGGGCTAGGACTGGTGAAGGCCCACTTCTTCCCTTTCAAAGTGTTACTATTTAGTTATGCATACATGATGAAGAAAGCGGTACACACTACTCAAAACAAAAGCCATTGTTATGTCCTGAATATATAGAGAGAACTCTGAGCCTTTATTCATAGTCAAATATTGAGTTTTATAAAATTAACTTCAACGTACTGTTAAAATGTATTATACAAAGAGTCAAATTGCACCAGAAAGGTCCATTGATTTTTTTTCCTTTTATTGATACCAGGAATTGAACTGAAGAACTTGTGCTTGCCAGGTAGGTGCTTGTGTCACTGAGCTACATACCTGACCCTCAATGGCACTTTGTTCTTGTGTTTCAATAATATTTATATTTATACTATGATATGCCTATTCAAAAGTTTAATGAAAATTATTACTTTTTGCTTTAGAATTTAAAGCTATAGAAGGACTAGTTACATTTAACTCTTAAACTCATTATCTTTAACTGAATATCTTCTGTCTCAATTTAACAGATGCTCAAATGCAGTCTGTCATTTCATACTTTAAAATTAGAATATTCCAAGTCTTTGGTAAACAAAGGTGTGTTCTCAATAATGATAATGGCTATGCATTAAGAAACTTTCATTTAGCAAAAATGAATATAATATCTAGTACATGCTAGAAAGCACCATAAATGAATGCAGTAGAGAGGAAAAAAGCTAAATCCTTGCTCCACAGAGCTGACATCCTAGTGTGAGAGGCAAATAATGACTGAATGGGTAAATAATGAATAACATGCCAATAACAACTATTGTTTAGAGAAAAAAATACAGTAAAGAAGTGTTCCAATCAAGTTACGGATGGTGGGTAGAGCAGTGGTATTTTAACTCGAATACTAGAGGATAACCTCGTTGAGAAGGTGCTATTGAGTGAAACATAGAAGTATTATCTTGAATGATTTCTGCCCTGAGAACTTTCTGCCATGAGAACCCCAATCAGAAGAAAATGCAACAGACATTTTTCAATTTTTAGTTATATTATTTCCGTCTCCACCTAAGATGAAAATTCTATAAAGACAGGACATCAGAGATGCTACTTTTAGATTTTTTTTTTCTGAATTAGGGATTGAATTCAGACCCTTGTGCTTGCCAGGGAAGTGCTTATTATACTAGGCCATCTCCCCAGTCCAGTGATGCCACTTTTTAACTTCACAGCTGCATTCCTAAGATGTTTGAAATGCAGTGAGATAGTGAGGTTAAGCTTAAGAGCCTAAATCGTGTGATAATAACAATAAGCTTGTCTTCTGGATGGTTAACAACGTAAGTTTGCAGACCAAAATTAGAGAAAAAGGAGGGCTACAAGGAATGCCAACATTTTGGCCTTAACCTTCTAAGGTCAATTAAGACTCAGGACATATGAGAACTTGTACTGTAACGTCATGTACCTCGGTAGTGTCCCAAATTTTCTGATCAAGAAGATTATGAGGCCAAAGAGGAAAGTGATCGATGACGTAGAGTGTGCCTAAGGAGAGTCACATGGGGAGAAGACACTCTCTCAGGCTTTCACAGAGAGCACATTGGCCAAGCAATGGCCGTGACTCATCCACATGGCTGCACTGACAAAGGTTCTACAATCTGAGGTACGGGATCTCAAGATAAATCCTGAGGACATTTCACTGACCTTCTCAGACCAAAAAGCTACAACTCTTGTTGCATAGGTCCTGCTTTACCTTGGTCTTAACCATCCAGTAGAAAAGTATGAAGACGAAATATAGGAAATAAAGCCATGCTGTTATGTTGAGGTGTGGGGGACTCAGGTCAATAATTTCTGACATTGGGGCTGGAGAGATGGCTCAGTGGTCTAAGGCACCTACTTAGAACAAGCTTGGCAAAGCATCAGGGACCGCGGTTCAATCCCCCAGCACCACATGCCAGCCAGCCCCGCCCCCTGGTGGGCTGAGCTGGCCACACACACACACACCACTCTCTCTCTCTCTCTCTCTCTCTCTCTCTCTCTCAAATAAATAAAAATAAAAAAAAATTAAAAAAAATAATAATTTCTGACATTGCCAGTTAAACAGAAGACCCAGTGCTATTATGGGCTACTGGACTCTTTTAGAATATTTTGCTGAGTTTACACACCTATAATATTCAATAACGGAACTTAGAAAAAATGGGGTATACCGATGAATGTCCATTTTGTATTTGTGTATTCCAAGTGGTTAGGATAGATATATAATTGCATTCTCTTAATGAATAGAATGATTTGTTCTAATGGTGTTTGTAAATAGGATCACAAGTCCACTTCTTGTACAGGAATTAACCACTAAGAAGAATATATGCAGTGTATTATTTGTTGAAATTGTACTTCCGATTGGATTTGAAACTGTCTCATTGCTATCTGTTTATCAATAAAACTTTGAGAAAAAAAAAAGAAAATAGTGCCTGGTACATTCTAAGCACACTGTATACACTAGATAAGTATTTGTTGAACTAATGAAAATGATTTTGCTTTTTATTGTCCATAGATGTATAATTTGTTTATTTTTTATTTTATTTTATATTTTCTATTTAGGACAGGGTGTACAGGGTCTATGGGAACTCACTGTGTAGTTCAGACTCATAGTGATCCTTCTGTTTACACCCTCCCAAGTGCTGGAAGTACAGGCTCGCGCCACCACGCCCAGTCTTAATCACCCTCTCAGTATGCCCTAGGAGTGGGGCCAGTAGGGCAGGCCAGGAGATTAAACTCCCCACCCCTGCATCTGCCTAAGCAGGTGCTTTAGTCCACTCAGCTATTTGCCCAGCCCTTATATTATTTGTTATTGTCACTGTGAAACTTGATATGCTTTTTAATTGAAAACAAGGGGAATTTTTTTCTCATTTTCTTTTGATAGGTCATCTTTTCTCTCACCTTAAATCTAGGGAGGGTATTTAGGACTGTCCTTGAATTTCATATTTTCTTTGCTGCATTTAGTTCTTGGGTCATCTCTTCCTGATCCTTTATCATAGGTGCTCTGTGTATGTTAATGATTCACAGTGTATATTATCAGTTCCAAACTGCCCATTGAACTCTCAATGCATTTTGATGTATTAATCTGATTCTATTATTATGCCCAAATCACCAAAGCTTGGTAAATTTTAAAGGAGATTTATGTATCTCACAAGTTTAAAAGCTAAAGTTCAAGATCTGGAAATCTCTTGATTTGGCCTAACATCATATGACAGGGAGCCAAGATGTTTTTCAGGATTGGATTAATTCCTATAACAACTTGTTCTTGTGAGAACTCAGAAACACACCCAGAAGTGTGTTTACCAGTCTCTATGGATCCCTCAATCCAGTCACATTGACAGCCAAAATTATCACAATGCCATCTTTGACTTGTACTTCCCCCTCATACTTTGCACCCAGACAATTAGCAAACACTGTTGCTTCTCATTTTAAAAATACTCAAAATCCAATCATTTTCCAAGATGCCTACCTTTGCCACCGTTGTGCAAAGCACAACCGTCATACTTTGACTGTCCACAATATGCTATAAAATGTCCTGTTATCCAAATTTCACCTTTGAACTCTCAGAACCCATTCTCCTAGAAATTAGAGTAATACTTCTAATAGAAATCATTTCATATCACTTCCATTCTGAAATTATCTCTAGTACCTTCCTGTTTCTCATGCAATAAAATCAAGACTATACATAATGGCCCAGAAAGCCTTCACAACCTGCCATTTTTCTATTTCTGGACCCCTTTTCTTAATGCACCACTCCCCTTTCCACAAGGAGAACTTTTAGTTTCTTCAACCTGGATTGTGTCTCCAGCCATGAATTTTTCTGATTTACTCTCAACTTACACATCAAGTCTCTTCTTAAATATTACATATGCAGAGAGATATTTCCTACCCTTCACATATTATTGTCACCTCTCTACTCCTACTTCCCACCTTCAGTCACTATTTTTTTTTCTTTTCTGTACTGGGAATTGAACTCAGGACCCTGTGCTTTCCAGGCAAGCACTTATTTTACTGAGCTATCTCCGCAACCCTCATACACTATATTTTCATTTTGGGTTTTTTAAATTTATTTACTTCTAACACATAGTAATAAGTGGATTATGTTTTATATATGTTTAATCATTTACTGACTGAATCCTCCTTTTAATTTTTTACTTTCAAAGGAAAGAAGTAGAATTTCAAAACAAGATAATAGGAGTAACGATATTTAAAATATTAAGCATTGCTATCTTCAAAGTAGTTACTCTGATCTCTTCATGAGGACAATCACTTTTCTGTTCTGTTCATCATTTCCAGCCCTAGAACCTAAAAGTCCTTGGTACATATATTCAGTAAGCATTTTCAGGATAGGTGAATATCATGTATCCATTTCTGTATCCTTCTAGACTCACTTGAAGCTGGAAAATGCTGTGTAACAGGTATCAATACAAGTTAGATTTTTGTTGGTTGCACAACACTCTTAGATCCTGTGTTAGCTAGTGAGGATGCAAAGAAGGACTGGTGCAATCTTTATCCTCCTTTAGCTTATACCCAGGGAGAAGTCAAATGTATAGGCACATTATGAACTTTAGTGCTCAGGTTTCCATGATCAAGTCCTTCTTTGGCTATGTTCTTTGTGACCACAGACCATGATCATTTTCCACTGTACACCCAGGGCCTTTTGAGCAGAAAAGTTATGTTGAACATTGTAATCCAGGGTTAGAATTAGAATCCAATAGAACAGCAAAGGAGGGATACATTTGAAGAAAATCAGAGGATGTGAAGAAGAGGTAAAATGTGCATCTCTTTGGAAGCATGTGTAAGTTTTATCAGAGTTAAAATTTTTCAAAGAAATTTCAGGCAAAATAAAAGGACCAACCAAAGGCTTTTGTAGAATGTGATGGTAAAACTTGATTTAACAGCTTGATTGTCTTGGGAACCAACCAGGGGACTGGTGGAGCACATTTGTGAGTACATCTGGGTGGATCATGGTAAAGTGATTTCGGTGCACTAAAGAGTCCCTGGTGCCTTCCCCTCTGGCACTCTTCTGCTCTTCTTCCCTAGCTACTATGAAAGTAGCTTTGTTTTATCATAGCATTACACTGTTATGTTCCTACCTTGGAGCTTGCTAACTCTACTGAATACCCTTTGAGTTAAATTAGACCTCCCCCCTTTTAAGTATTCACCAGTATTGGGTCTTAGCAATGGAAAAGCTAACTAATACAAATGATGCTAGTGTAAAGTATGCTTAACACCTAAGAAAAGTCTTGGCTTATGACCATGACACTTGGTCAAGTTTGTCAGACAGCTGATACTTGACTTGAATTTGGCAATAGAAATATATCTTTTAAATTGAGCTTCTGGATCAAAATATCTTGGATCATAAAATACTGTACTATAACTATGTTAATGGTCCAGTTCAGAAACTGCTTCCTTTATGTCACCCCTTCTGTCCATTAGTCTAGCCATCCATTTGTTATCTGTATAGCTACTTTTTAGTTAATGCATGCCAGTGAAGTCAAATATTAAAGAATGAATTTGGTAAAGACAAAATTACAAAGAGCCATCTACTAGACCTCAGGAATACAACTGTGAGTGAGGTATAATGGATGAACAAAACATATGCTCTCTGTAAGTTGAAGATACTTATACATTAATAGTGAAAGGAAATAAATAATAAAGCCATTGTATATATCAATGTGCCAAACCCTAATATGAGTAAAAATACAGTTATGCACAAAGGCAGATCACCTACTCCAGCCGCAAGTTACAGCAGAAACTTTTCAGAAATAAGATGGCTGGAAGTTAGAAGTTAGCCAGAGGGGAATAAATATTTTAAGAAGCAGAAGAAATTTATAAAGACCTGGAGTTAAGAGAGAATGACATAGTAGGGTAGTAAAAGTTGTCCATTGGAAAGAACGCCGACACTTCCTTACTTATGGATTTGGGGTTTGTCAAAAAAAATCAAAAGCATGGGTGAAAGAATGAGAATTAAAAGGTTAAATAAGCAGGTATAGTAAGTGTAATTCTACTTCAGTGACTTGGAAGGCAGTTGCTGTGCTCAACTATTCAGCTTTGCTTCAATAGTTTTTCATGTTCTATTTTTAAATGAATTTATATTTTGTATTTATTAAATATCTGAGATCAGGTCACACTAACATTTTGTGCTTAGCTCAAAGTGAAAAAGTAAAGAAAAATTTATCACTTATATTTGAAACTTTAAACTTTGTAAAAGAAATCCAATCTCTTTTTCTCATATGTTTACTTTTAGCCTAAATGTTTTAAAATGCTCTTTAATATTTCCAGAGATTTATTAGCTTTTGATAGAAAACCTTCACTAATTTTGTCATATTCAGCAAGATTGAGTTGGGGATTGGGAGCTTCATTATTGATCTTATCATGACTCATTTGAGGCCTACGTTTCAACTCTATTCCATTTGAAGACAACGGTTTTTTTTTTCTTATGATAAGAACAAAATTTGAAGTTTCCTGAAGGGATTGTTCTGTGGATAGAGGCATAAATAGTCTATTAGGGAGGTTGGACACTCAAATTTCACTTTAATGGCAGAATGACTCACAGTATAAGTTAAATTCTTATTTAGGAAACAGAACTAGCAATAAAGGGAGTCTCAAAACATCTCAACTTACTCAAGGAGATACACATGGAAAAGACCCCAGATACCTTCTTACGTAGTAACTGGCACTGAAAGTTTCATTTTGTGAGGGGAAGTAGTCTCAAGTTCAAATGATCAAATCATGCTTAAAAGACCCAGACCCAGATCTATTCTTGGAAACAAAGGTTTTTAAAATGACATAAAAATGGAAAGGAGAAAAAAGTTGATGAAACCGTGATTTGTTAATATATGGACATCAAATAATTGGTCTGTAGGAAATCAATATAAGTTTTACTTACCAGTAAAGCACTAGTAATGAAGATATACAGAGGAAAATGGTTAGTCATTGTGACTGAATAACTTGTTCCCAGATCTGCTTTTTTTGGAATCTATTTTCTCAAGGATTCTCCAGGGAAATAGAATCAACAGTATCACAGTCATGTATCACTTGATGATGTAGATGCATTTTAAGAAATTTGTTATGTGATTTTGTTTCTATGAAACCATCATAGAGTATGCTTACACAGACTAAATTAGACAGAAAGTCACTGCATGATACAGAACTTATAGCAACACTGTTGTTTATGAGCTCCATTACTGAATGAAATGTTAGTGGTACATCACTACATACATCTATACATACAAGCACGTACACACATGTATACACGAACCAAAAACTAAAACTAGACCCAGGTCTACCACCATCCACTAAACTAAAGTCAAAATAGATTAAAGGTGTAAACATTAAAATAGAAACACTAAATCTACTGAGAGAGAAAATCGGTAGGAATCTTTTTTTATAACAACTTTAGTGATAGTAGTGTTAATAAATTCTGATAATCCAGTTCAATCAGACCACATTCCCTTTCTTTTCAAATGTAAAAATTTCTTGAATTTTTGCTAGCTTAATGCCTAAATATATACTTTTGTGTTATATTTCTTCCTGTTTCATGGTGGAAAACTCTTGCTAACTATACTAAGGCAGATGTCCAGTATAGCAGTTTCTAGGCAAATGAATTTAGTCTACTAGTATATTTTTTTGCTGCTATATTGTGTATGGCATTTTTTCATTCTCAGTTAAAAGCAGACATAACATTTACATATAGCATGGTCATGTTGTATATTAGCCAACTTTTGCCTCCATTGTTTGGTAAATCTACCACAAGACCAGCACACTGAGACCTCTGATTTTTTTTTATTTGAAGAGAAAATCAATTGTTAGAAATATAATTTTATTGTTTTTATTTAGAACTTAGTTTTGCCTGAAGCAAATTATCATGATTCAATTTATTACCATAGAAAGTGTAAGCAGTTTTGTGAGCTAGATGCTGTGTTTTATAATTTTGTGTCTTGTGTGTGTACTATTTCTGAATTTGCAAGGATGCTATATTAATTATAATCAAGTTATAAAATAAATGATATAATGTTGATTATAACAAAATATAATGAATTAGTTTCAAGAAGCTGTGACAAATTTTAGCTTTTCATAAGAGACAAGGATTGTATTATTTCATTGTCTGAAAATTTATTTTTACAAGTTCTCAAGTCAAGCTAGGATTGCTTGTCCATAAATTTATCTTAGTAGTATACATTTCTCTATTGTAATAGATTTTGAATTGCCCCAAAACTCAATTTTATAGCTTTCTAAACCATGCTAGCTCTATTTATGATACATTTACCTCTACATTAAAATGTGATTTTAGATTTATAAAGATAACATTGATATTATATTAACATGTCTGCTATGTTTTATAGTCTTTCATTTTAATGTGTGAATAGAACAGAAACTGCCTCATACTAAACAACATGATGGGATATAGAGAAATTACATCCATAGCCTCCTTTAAAATCAGTTCCCCCTCTTCTTTAAAGGCTGTATGGTCATAAAGCCATTGTCATAGAGCATAGCATGTATCAGCATGGAGAAAGTATTTGCAGTGTGCTGTGGGAACACAGATTGCATGAGTTTCTGACCTTGCCAAGCAGAGGCAAGGAGATTACCTAAAAGAAATCAGTATTTGCTTTGGGAAGTATTGGATGAATTTACTTTGCTGTACTTTTTAAATTATCTTTTAGGCAGTAGTATGAAGCACCAGAGTAAACCAAGGTATATTCTTGATTAGGAAATTTGTTTGGAGAACCTACAGTTCTTTTCACCTTGTGAAATGAGTTTTTCATTCTGACTACCATTACCTTTATCCAAACCTTTCCATTTACCCCACATATGCACTCCAACTGTTCATTGTGTAGCTATCAGACCTTACCTCAGATCTCTGTTTCCTTCCCTCACTGACCTATAGCTATGATGCCTTTCTGACATTTTTTTCTCAGAACTTTTCAATTATTCATTTTCCAGATATATTTTTCCTAGAAAATCATATATGCCTGTCCTCTGTATCAATTTATATGTCATTTCCAAGGTGACAAATTCTCTGAGCAACTTATCCAGAGTGATATACTACTCTGTTCTTGATTGTTTCTCTCAGAGCTTCAGGATTGTTTTTCTTTATCTTATTTCTCACTTTTTATTTTTATATTTCTTTTGGAATCTTATACATTCTCAAATTACTCCATATTTAGTTTCTTTCCCCCACCTTTAGTTTCTTACAGTTGGTGTTTGCTATGTAAATACGTTTCATGATGGTATTGTTGTTCTTTACTTAAGTATGGTATGAAAAGTAAAGAATCAATAATTATTTAATAGAGAAAACATCTCCCTGTTTGGGTAAGATGAGACTGAGAATCAAAGTTTAAGTTCGTTGGACTCCTTAATACAACAAATCTCATTGACAAAACAGGCGTATCAAGTGTGCCTGAGTCCAAAACTCCTCTGGGTTACCATTAGGCATATACACTTTCTGACAATGCTCACATTGCTATTACCAATGTACATGTACCGTACTGAGAGTAGTTTATATTTTGATTCATTAGATCTAAACATCTAAACAGATTTGGAAGAAAGCATAAAAGTAAAAAAGAGCTGTTTTTCATGTTAGAGATTAGGCATTTCTAACATCATTTATTTACCTGTTCATTTGTTGTTGTGGTAATAAGAACACAAATTTTAGTTTTCTGAAGCCCATTTATCAGTAAAAAATCCTGGTTTTGGATGAAGAGCCAGGTTTAAATATCAGAGCCTTGCTGGAAGGATCTTTAGTCCTACATGGCTACAGACAATGAGGGTGTAGTGGTTATGCAAGAGGCTTGTTGCATGTGTAGAACTGATAGTCAGTAAAGACAGAAGTACAGTGTTTTTGCCAGAGATGTAGCTCAGCAGCATAAGTGCCTGTATGGCAAGTTCAAGGTCCCGAGTTCAATCCCTGGTACTGCCAAAAAAAATTAAACAAAGAAATACAGTGTTTCTTAATAAATGAAAATGGTAATCATTAAGGTTTCACACAGGTTAATATAGAGGATATAGAAGATGAACATTCATGATACCCTTTAGCAACTTACTATCCCTCTTTCACTATCCTATTTAAAGATATCTATATGTGTTTCATGTAGAGTACAGGAAGATGCTTATGAGAAGAAATTAAATCATCGCCTTTTTCAGATGCACATTAAGACTCTTTCCAGATTCTGCCCATTGAAAACAAAAGCAACGTAAGTCATGAGAACTAACCATGCTTTAAAATAAAATACTTTTTTAGAAAAAAAGTATATGTAGAACTTCTCTCAAAAAATAAGCAATATTTTTATTACAGTAAGAAATATTGGCCTCTTTTCAATGAATTACTCATGATACATCTTTTGTCTAGCCAAAAGACTTGATTTTTCCTAACTAGGCAGATTGCTTTCTATTGGTGTAGAATGTGATTTCTTTTTCTTCTTCATTATGAGTCCCTGGTAGTCAGCCCATCAAGGTCTGAATCTAGGGCCTGAGGATTTTGAAAGCATGTTATAACTTAACTCTACACAATTTGCTATGATTTGGCTGAGTGCTGCATTTCTCCTGCATCATAAATGTACTTCTGCTCTATAGCCACTGATTTAGCAGTCACACAGATGCTGAAGGTGTATCTCAGACAGCTTTTAAACATTTCTAATGAGTGCATGGTGTTCATTGTTAAGTTATATTCTGAGTGAACAATTACTTTGAGTACATCTTTTTTGAAATAGTTGTTTCCTAGATGTGCTATTTAGACATTAATATCTGAGACCAAATTAAAATTTGATCTATATATTTTTAATTATCAAAAGGAAAGATTTGCTTACAGTAAAACTAAGGAATGGAAACACCATGTGAACCTGATTTTACTTCAGTTTACTACAGTGAACATACTTTTTCACCCATTGGACTCACTCACCAATAAATAAGCTACAGAGTATTAGGCTTTTTTTTCCCTCAAGTGAGCACACAGAATCTAAGTGATAATATGTGGGCTGAATGGCAAGAACTTGCTTCAAAGGACAAGAATTTGGGCCATTTGATATTTTAAGTTCCGTCTTGACAGCTGGACTAAAAATCACTCCTATTTTTATACCAGAACCTACCATAATATGTAACATTGGGTTAATTGCTGTACCATAAAATCATATGAGCAAAGGAAAGAGCTAAAAGGATTTCATTATCTAATGAGTGGTTTAATTTGTGAAACAAATGCTTTCTTTACTTTTAAAGAAATTGATGAAATAATAAAGTTATTCTCTCAAAATTTGTGGTGACTGCTTTTATAGACAAAGAATATTAAGCCATAATTGTCACCAAAGGACTTGTGGGTTTAGAGACTGTTTATAGTTTTGTGACTACTGAAAACACACCTATCTCTACTTCACTCTTCATGTCTAACACATTTCTATAAACTTGTCTATAATGTATCGGGTTGTACTTGAAGAAATATATATATGCATATATATAGCTTATATATTAGGCTAATATATAATTATTAATATAATGAATAGAATTATTAATAATATTGAGTATTATTATTAGGCTAATATATATTGGGCTTACAATTTCCAGCTGTAGAATCAGGGGTGGAAGAATGCGGAAGGGCTGTCTTATGCACTGGAGACCCAGAGGATCCAGTCAAAAGTCAAAGGCCTGGACATCAGTGTAGAGTTCTGTGCTGGTACCTATCAGAAAGCCAAATGTTCTGTGTTTGAAGAATCTAAAATGTCTTCATTGAAGGGCTGCAAAGTCCTTACTGGACATTTTGAGACTGATGTCCAAATGCAGTGAAGAATGGAGCAGAAGTAAAACTTTCTTCTTCTTTCCCTTTTTATGCTATTCAGGCTACAAGGCTATTGGTTAGAACCACCCATACCCAGTGGTTTTCAATCCTGCAAATATACCCAGAATTGTGCTAAACCAATTAAGTAGGCACTTCTTATTAAAGTTGACTCCATAGTTAACTATCATGTAGGGAAACT
Organism: Octodon degus; assembly: GCF_000260255.1. NCBI lineage: Eukaryota > Metazoa > Chordata > Mammalia > Rodentia > Octodontidae > Octodon > Octodon degus. The sequence goes on along the minus strand of NW_004524757.1, from coordinate 99,774 downwards.
AAATACCCCAGTTGAAACAAACTGCTTTTATGGATGTAGAGCCTAAGTGATGTAAAACAATTTCAACACATGTCTTTTATTGCTTGGTATTAAGTCAGACGTGATATTATGATCTAAGCTGACCACATCTGGAGGAAATGATACATTTATATTTGCATTTTGGTAGAAGAAAAAATTCCCCTTATTTTTGCAGACAGGAAGTCAGTAAGGAATTATACTTTGTATTGAATATTACTCCAACAACATTTGAACTCTCTGTCATAGTTACTTTCCTCATTTCTGATACTAACTACCCAACACTTAAAGTTAAAGGAGGAAAGATTTATTTGGCTCAGTCTGTACAGTTCCAAGTCCGTAGTTGGCTGGCTCCAAGGCAGGGTGGCATGGCAAAGGGGTATCACAGAGGACTGATATTTGATGGCAACTGGGCAGGGTAGAGCACACTAATCCACTTTGTGTTCCTCATATTTTATGCGGGCTATTTGCTTTAGCCTAGTGTATTCATATCCTTAATCCTAGCCAGAACTATGCCAAGCCAATCAGTGGACTGATTTAGTAATCACACACCCTTGATCCTAGCACCACACAATCTAGATCCATCCACCTCTGAAAAGCCTCCCCATGACTGCATGGGATTTGGGGCGACATCTAGACACAAGCCATAACACTCCCCAGTATGATCATTTCTCAAAAGAACATGCTTGTATGCTGAAACTCTATTTGGGATACATAATTTCTTTTTCTTTCTTTCTTTTTCTTTCTTTCTTTCTTTCTTTCTTTCTTTCTTTCTTTCTTTCTTTCTTTTCTTTTTCTTTTTGGTGTGTTGGTAGTGTATGTGTGTGACAGAAAAAGAAGAGAGAAGAGAGAAGAGAGAGAGCAAGCGAGCGAGCGAGAGAGAGAGATTCCTTAATTGAATATACAGTATTGTACATTTAATTTTACCTGTTTATATTCTGCCACATAGAACATGTACTTAGTTTTTTTATATATAATGATAAGCTTAACTCCTGTGCTCTCCAGTTCATAGAATTTTATTAATTAGATATTTTAAATATTCCTGAATAATATTAATCATGTTTATTTGATTGGTTTAATAAAGCTTTTTTCATACAGATGAATACATTTTATTCTGTCAGTTAGACTTGGCTCCTGTCTTACGTGCTATAGACTGTCTTTTCATGGTTGGTGATTCTTCACTGATTGATCTTTTTTGTATACTACATTTCCTGTTGAGACTCTGCTATATCTGTTTATGTAGTTTTCTCCTAGGATGTTTGTGAAGTACTTTTGGGACTGTCTTCAGAGAGGATAAGAAAGAGCCAGGATATGTTTCTAGGATTTGTGCATTAGAAAGGAGGATTCTGAGTATAAGAGTTTTCCTATACCTTTGGAGAGATGCATGGCTAAGAGTCTACTAATGTGAACTTCCAGTAATCAATGGCTCATTTTGTGGTACTTCTTGTGTTTCTGGCTTTCCCTCTCGTGGAAGAGAGGACCAGTTTTTGTAGCAATCCTGTCTTGGAAGTGATTTGAGATGCTACTGCCTTCATTAACATAACCTTATCTCCTTTCTAGCTTTTAGAGTTTTACCATATTCAATATTTTTCTTAGAAATTCTCTTCTTGTGACTTTGAATGGGAATTGATCTGTTTTCCACACTTATTTTCTGATGTTTCTAGAGATTTGAGTTGGGAACTTAGGCCCACAATGTAGATTCAGCCTATAAGTTTGAAGCAGACTTAAAACATAGTCTTTAAATAGAATTTCTCTATTGGGTACACTTTATCCTAGCCTCTGGTAATAATTTACTTTCAAAAATTCAATAGTATTATATAAGAGAGGATGTGCAGAATTTGAAAGTCAGGAGATTTAGATTTGATCTTAAGTTTAGTGCTCAAAATTCATGTTCCCTTAAAGTTATTTAAAATTTCTAGATAGTGACTTACATTTCTGCAGAAATAGTAGTACCAATGTCCCTATCATAAAGGCTGCCAGAAATAGTAAAATTGGTACATTTAATGTTCCTGTTATTTAATGCACCAAAAATGCATTAAATTATGTTTATATACAGAAAAAGTCATCCATTATATATCATTTCTTTAAAACATTATATGTA
>NW_004524757.1:94047-96893 GCF_000260255.1 Octodon degus | reverse complement strand
GAGAAGTTTTTAAAGGACCCTTTCATATTTGATGGCAATCTGAAGATTGTAGGTACTGGAATTCGGCAAAATAATCCAATATAGTCCAATATAGTCCATAGCAGTTATGAGTTATTAGCAAAACTGGCAATTGTCTGAGGTTGTTAACTTGAGCCTTTTGAAGCTCAGCATTTTAATATAGCTTCACATTTAATACCTAGTGGTTACACTATTCTGCTGGATGGTTCAGACCAAGGTAAAGAAAGAGCTGAATAACTAAAAGTACAACTTCTGATATTTGATAAGTTCAGTCAAATTCCCTCAGGATTTACCCTGGAATTATGTACAGTACCTTGGTGATCTTTTGTCGGTATCAGCCATCTGGATGAGTCATGGCCATTGTTTGATCAGTTTGCTCTATGTGAAATCCTGTGAGAATTTTTTCTCTCTTAGTGACTCTCCTTAGGCACTCTATACGTTGTCAATCACTTTCCTCTGTGGACCCTTAATCTCTTGACCAGAAAACGTCAGACACCACTTAGTTGCAGGACGTCACAGTAAAGGTTCTCTATGTCCTGAGCTCTCATTGACCTTGAAGGATTAGGGTCAAAATATTGGCTATAATTTTAGCAATTCTGTCTAATTTTTGATCTGCAAACTTTAGCTGTTCAACATCCAGAAGAGAAGCTTAATGATATCATAATCCTATAACAGTGACAGATAAGCTTAACATCACTGAATGAATATCACATAGTTTGGAAATAAAATGAAACTGCTATTTTTCAACAATAACAGATATTTTAAAATTTAAATGCCTACAGAACGTTAAAACACACTTACACATTTTTTACACAGAAATTTAGAAATCAAGCCATACACAGCATTGTAGCAGAATAATTCTGCTGCATTTTGTTTTTCTTGTCTCTTGTTTGCTTTTATTATCTTTTTTGACAGATATTTACTTTACACAGAGGAAAGTATTACTGGATATGACATTAGAATCAGTATGCTTTTAGAACACCAAAATGACAGGTATTTTAAGCATGGTTTTAATATTACACATTGCTGTCCGTAATGTAGTTTCTTAGTTCATAGATAACAGCATACAGAGTTAGTCAGAGTGATAATTCTACAAATTAGCTGCTATTTTCTTTTCTTTTTTTCCATAATTTTATTGAGAAACAAATAGCAATGACACAGTTTTAAATCAAATTGGTAGGAGAGTTTCAATAATTAACACATTGTATATTCTCTTGCTATTGCTTATTTGATGTACAAGATGCAGACATGATATCCTTTTTACAAACACTATTACAACAAATCCCTCTATTCATTAAGAAAATGTAACTATATATCTATCCTAACCATTTTGAATACACAGATACAAAATGGACATTCATCTATGTCCCCTTTTTTTTTAGTTCTGTCATTTGAATATTGTAGGTGTATTTACTACGGAAAATATTCTAAAAGAGTGCAGTAGTCCATAATAGTATTGGGACTTCAACTTGACTGGCAATGTCAGAAAATTGTAGACCTGAGTCCAGTACAGCTCAACATAACACCATGGCTTTGCTTCTTAAACTTTGTTTTTATACTTTTCTGCTGGATGGTTAAGACCAAGATAAAGCAAGACCTATGCAACAAGAGTTGCACCTTTTGGATCTGATAATGTCAGTCAAATCCCCTCAGGATTTATCCTGAGATCCTGTACCTCAGATTGTAGAACCTTTGTCAGTGTCAGCCATGTGGATGTGTCACGGCCATTACTTGACCAATGTGCTCTCTGTGAAAGCCTGAAAGGATGTTTTCTCTTCATGTGACTCTCCTTAGGCACACTCTACATCATTGATTACTTTCCTCTGTGAACCCATAATCTCCTTGATCAGAAAATTTGGGACACTACTGAGTTACAGGACATTACACTACAAGTTCTCATATGTCCTGAGTCTTAATTGACCTTGGAAGGCTAGGGCCAAAATGTTGGCTTTTCCTGTGGCCCTCCTTTTACTCTAATTTTTGGTCTGCAAACTTAGGTTGTTAACCCTCCAGAAGAGAAGCTTATTGCTATTACCATACAACCTAGGCTGTTAAGCTTAACCTCACTGTCTGTCTGAATATCAAACATCTTAGGCATAACATGGAACAGGTATTTTTCATTAAGTACTGATATGTTAAACTTTAAGTCCCTACAGAATATGATGAAAAGAACATTTAAAAACCTAAAATATATTTTAAAAATAGGTATGAAGAATTATATAATTCTTATATTTACACATAATTCCAGAAATCTAACCATATACAACCTTGTAGGAGCACTGTACTGCAACAAACATTTTCCGGTCTCATAACTTCATTCACCACCCCCTTCTTTTTTTTGCAATCATCTACCGGAGAGGCAGCACGGCAGCAACTGGCATGTCATGACAAGCAGCCCATATTCAGAAGACAAGAATGACAGGCACTCCAAGCATCAATCTGCTATTACAAACGGCCATCTTCAGTGCAGCTGCTTAGTTCACAGGTGTCAGTATGTATAGTTAGCCAGGGTGAGAATCTTTCCAATTAACTGCTAGATTTGAAGATCTTCTAAAGATTCTCAGGATCTTTGCCTTACCCATCTTCTACATATAACTGTATGGCTTGACACTGCCATGTTTCCTAGCTCTTCTCCTTTCCCTCTCTTAATTATTTAGTCCTGAAGTTCTTGCTTTCCTTTTAGTTGTATTATACCTTGCTATTTGTAGTTCTTTTTTTGAGTTCTTATACTAGGGAAACTATACGATATTTACACATGTGTGTCTGGTTTATTTCACTTATGAGTATATGTTCAAGTGGCATCCACTTCAATATAAAGGCTTGCAGTT
>NW_004524757.1:92799-93947 GCF_000260255.1 Octodon degus | reverse complement strand
CTTGCAGTTTATCATTCTTAATAGCTGAATAATACTCCATTGTGTAAAAATACCACATCTTTCTCAACCATTCCTCAGGTGATGGGCATCTTGGTTGTTTTCAAGATTTGGTTATCACAAATTGTGCTGCTATTAACATCGGCACACATATATCACTATGATATGATGTTTTCAGATCCTCAGGGAAAATTCCCAGTAGAAGAATACCTTGTTTAAATAGGATTTCCTGTCCAAGTTTTCTAAGGAGTCTCCACACTGTTTTCCACAATGGTTGCACCAGGCTACATTCCCCCCAGCAGTGGAGAATGGTTCCTTTGTCCACACAGCCTCTCCAACATTTGTTGTTGGTTGATTCACTTATGATAGCCCTTATTTCTGGGGTGAGATGGTATCTTAATGTTGTTTTAATATGCATTTCATGGATGGATAGTGATGTGGAGCATTTTTTCATATATTTATTCACTTCTTTAATTTCATCCTCTGAGAACTGTGTGTTCATCTCAGACTCCCATTTCTGGACTGGGTTGTTAAATTTTGGAGCACTAGTGTTTTTTAGTTCTTTATAAATTCTAGAGAGCAAACCTTTGTCTAAGTACTTATTTGTCAAGAGATTTTTCCAGATTTGAGAGTTGTCTTTTCACTTTGTTGGTAATTTCTTTTGACATGCAAAAACTTCTCAATAAAAGGAGGTCCCAGTTGTTTATTAATTCAAGTGTTTCCCCTGCTATTTGATATTTGTTCATGAACTCTTTGCCTACACCTATGGCTTCAAGTGTTCCTCCTTCTTTCTCTTTCTATAAATTTAGTGTTTCTGTTTTAATGTCTAGATCTTTAATCCATTTTGACTGTAGCTTAGTGCATGGTGACAGACCCTGGTCAAGTTTTACTTTTCGGCATGTAAAGAGCTCGTTTTCCAGCACCATCTGTTAAAGAGGTTATCTTTCTTCCAGTGTGTATATTTGGCCCCTTTGTCAAAGATAAGGTGGCTGAGTGAGTTCTTAGGTACTTCAGCATCTTCTAATCCATTCCATTGATCCTCAGGTCTATTTTGTTGCCAGTACCATGCTCATTTTATCACAGTAGCCTTGTAGTATAATTTCAAGTCAGGAATTGTAATGCCTCCTGCCTTTTCTTTATTGTCCAGGATT
>NW_004524757.1:86171-92069 GCF_000260255.1 Octodon degus | reverse complement strand
TATTTGCCTTTTCTTTCTTTCTTTAGTCCTTTCTTCCTTCCTTCCTTCCTTCCTTCCTTCCTTCCTTCCTTCCTTCCTTCCTTCCTTCCTTCCTTTTTCTTTTTTCCTTTCTATCTCTTCATTGTTTAATCCTTAAGTTTTCTCTTTCCATTTAACTGTGTTATAACATTAAAGTTTTATTTATTCTTCTTAGGCCTTAGAATAGGGAGAGAATACATTATTTGCAAATGTGTGTGTGTGTGTTTTTTCAATTATGTGGATAGCTTCAAGTAGCATCCACTTTCGTACAAAGGTTTCAAGTTTATTTTTCTTAATAAGTAAGTAATTCTCCATTGTATAAAAATGCCACATCATTTTCATCCATTCCTTAGGTGATGGGCATTTTTATTGTTTCTAAGATTTAGCTATCACAAATTGTGCTGCCATTAACACAGGGGCTCATGTTTCACTGTGATATGATGTTTTCAGGGATTTTTTTTTTTTTTAATTCCCAGAATGGCGATAGCTGGACTGAATAGGATTTCAAGTTCTGGTTTTTTGAGGAGTTTCCACAGTGATTTCCATGATGATTGCACGAGTGTACATTCCCACCAGCAGTGTATAAGTGTTCCGTTTTCCCTTCAGCCTCTTCAATATTTGTTGTTGGTTGATTTCTTTATGATGGCCATTCTTTCTGATGTGACACGGTATCTCAGTGTTGTTTTAATTTGCAAGTCTTGAATGGCTAGTGATATGGTGTATTTTTTCATGTGTTTATTGGCCTATTGTATTTTTTCCTCTGAGAAGGGTTTGTGTTCATCTCAGATGCACATTTTTGTGTTGGGTCTTTAAATTGTGGGGCACTAATATTTTTTTTAAATCTTTGGAAATTCTAGGTAGAAGACCTCTGTTGGAATGATTATTAGTTAATATATTGTTCCCAAATTTGTGCATTGTCTTTTCACTCAGTTGGTGATTTGTTTTTACATACAGAAGTTTCTCAATAAGAGGACGTCCCAGTTGTGTATTCTTTCAAGTATTTCCTGTGCAGTTTGTTTTTTGTTCATGACTGTTTGCCTACCCCTATGTCTTCAAGATTTCCATCTTCTTTCTCTTCCAGGAGATTTAGTGTTTCTCTTTCAATGTTTAGATCATTAATTCATTTTAACTTTAGTTTATTGCATGGTGACAGATACAGGAAGAGTTTTAATTTGGGGCATTTAGAGAGTCAGTTTTTCCAGCATGATTTGTTAAAAAAGCTATTTTTCTTCCAGTAAGCATGTTTGGCCCCTTTGTCAAAGATAAGATGGTTGAGTATGTTTGTATCTGATCTGAGTCTTCTAATCTATTCCATTGACCCTTGTGTCTATTTTTTGCCAGTATCATGCAGATTTTACCACAATAGCTTTGTCATATATTTTCAAGTCAAGGATTGTAATGCCTCCTGCTTTGTCTTTGTTGCCTAGGACGGCCTTTGTTATTCCAGGTCTTTTCAAATTCCAAATAAATTTCAGGAATGAGTTGTCTAGGTCTGGGAGGTATGTTGTTGGTATTTTGATAGGGATTATATTAAATCTGTACAACAGTTTTGAGAGTATGGATAATGTTGGTTCTTCCTATCTAGGAGCATGGAATATTTTTCCATTTTCTGAAATCCTCTGCAATCTCTTTTTTCAGAGTACTGTAATTTTAATTGAATAGATATTTTCCTTCTTTTGTTAGACTAATTCCTAAGTATTTCCTTTTTCATGGAGGTATTGTGAAGGGCATTGTTTCTCTAATTTCTTTTTTCCATGTGTTTGCTATTTGTGTAGAGAAACACTATTGACTTTTGGATATTGATTTTTAGCCTGCTGTGCTAAGGAATTTGTTCAGTAATTGTAGGAGCTTCTCAGTGGAGGTTTTTGGGTGTTCCAAGTAGAACATCATGTCATCTGTAAATAATGATGGTTTTATCTCTTCTTTACTATTATCATTCCTTTTATTTCTCTCTCCTGTCTAATGGCTCAAGCTAATGATTTCAGAACTATATTGAATAGGACTGGTAGTAGAGAACATCCTTGTCTTGTACCTGATCTAAGAGTAAAAGATTTTAAATTTTCCCCATTTAGAATTATATTTGCAGTTGGATTGTCATAGACAGCTTTTATCAGATTGAGATAGAAGTCATTTATTCCAATTTTCTGTAGGACTTTGATCATGAATGAGTGTTGGACTTTGTCAAAGACCTTTTCTGCATCAATTGAAAAGATTGTGCAGTTTTTGAATTTGGCTTTATTGATATAATATGTTAATATTTATAGATTTGTGTATGTTAATCCATCCTTGAATTCCCAGGATGAATCCTACGTGGTCATAGAGTGAATGATAGTTTCCTATATATGTAATTTACAAGACAAGACACAGAAACATTTCTAACCACTGAAATTATCTACACCCAGGGAACTATGATTTACTTATTTTATTTTATTTTATTTTATTTTATTTTATTTTATTTTATTTTATTTTGCAGTACCAAAGATTGAACTCAGGACATTTGCAAGGCAGATCTTATATTGCTGAGCTATGTCCCCAGATTTTTTTTTCCTTGAACTTGTCATATATATAATAATACACTACAGCTTTTGGTGTGTTTAAATCCTGTAATTTAACATGTCATTTTCAATATTTAACATTATTATTCAAGATATCACTACCATTTTATTATTATTAAGAATAACATTATCTTTTTAGTTTCAATGATTTCTTTTTTCCTGCTTATGATTATTTGGGATCTTTTTTTGCAATTATAAATAATGCTATAAAAATGTATGAAGTCTTTGGGAAAATATATCTTTCATTCTTTTTGTAAATACTTGAGAATTAGTGATTCACAGCATAGCACAGATGTATGTATAACTTGAAATAATTTGCCTATTTTTTCCAAAGTAATTATGTTATTTTAAGCTTACACTGTGAATTCGTGTAAGTTCCATTTGCTCCCTATCTTCTCCAACACTGATATGTTTAGTGTTTCCAATTTTAGACCTTTAAATAAATGTAAAATTACATCTCAAAGTATTAGATTCTATTTTACTTGTAAAAAATGATCAGTACCTTTTCATTGCCCCTTCATGTAATTTCCCTGTTGTTCAAGTGCCTAATTATTTTTATTACTCTTTGAAATTTGGACTTTTAGAGTTAACACTGAAATTTAAGAGCTATTTATATATTCTTTACCAGTCTCTAAACTGTTAAGTAATAAAAAGGAAAACACATTAAATACTCTAATGAATTTCAACTAAGATAGTGTTTTATACAAAAGATATGCTTTAAAGTGGACTCTTACTTCTTAAAAAAAAGATATACTTATATCCAAACATCATGGTACATGCCTGTAATCCCAGTTCAAGCATGAACAACTCAAGAACTCAGGGAGACTCTGTTTCAAAATAAAAAAGAGTGTGCATGTAGCTCAGTAAGAAGGCCCTGGGTTCAAACTTCAGTGACACAAAAATATGCTTACCGTAAAAATAACAGTTACACACCATGCTTCCCACTGCTAAGAGCAATTTCTTTAACTCACAGCCTTTGCTGGTATTATTTTCTATATCTGAATAATATACTGCTAGTATTTACTTTTCTCATTGGTTACACATATTTTCTATTTTCACCATGATCTTTTTATTTGATACAAATGTAAATTTATCAAATTTTTATCAAACCAACTTTCACTACAACACTGAATTTTATGTAACTGTGCTTTGAAGAATTTTCTCATGTTTGTGTATTTATTGAGTTTATAATTGCCTTATTTAATTCTTTATACTTTTTTGCCATGGTTAGATCATCTTTTTTCCACAATTTTATTGAGAGACAAATAGCAATGAGACAGTTTCAAATCAAATCTCTTCCGAGTAGTTATTTACTGTACAAGATGCAGACATATCCTATTTACAAACACTATTACAACAAATCCCTCTATTCATTAAGACAATGTAACTATATATCTATGCTAACCATTTTGAATACACAGATAGAAAATGGACATTCATCTGTATCCCCCTTTTTGCTTAGTTCTGTCATTTGAATATTGTAGGTGTGTTAACTCAGCAAAATATTCAAAAAGAGTGCAGTAGTCCATAACAGTATTGGGTCTTCTACTTGACTGGCAATGTCAGAAGTTGTTGACCTGAGTCCCCTACAGCGCAACATAACACCAAGGCTTTACTTCTTAAACTTTGTTTTTATACTTTTCTGCTGGATGGTTAAGACCAAGATAAAGCAAGACCTATGCAACAAGAGTTGTAGCTTTTGGATCTGATAAGGTCAGTGAAATCCCCTCAGGATTTATCCTGAGATCCTGTACCTCAGATTGTAGAACCTTTGTCAGTGTCAGCCATGTGGATGAGTCACGGCCATTGCTTGGCCAATGTGCTCTCTGTGAAAGCCTGAGAGAAAGTTTTCTCTCCATGTGACTCTCCTTAGGCACACTCTACATAATCGATCACCTTCCTCTGTGGCCCCATGATGTCCTTGATCAGAAAATTTGGGACACTACTGAGTTACATGACATTACAGTACAAGTTCTCACATGTCCTGAATCTTAATTGACCTTGGAAGGCTAGGACCGAAATGCTGTCTGTCCTTGCAGCCCTCCTTTGTCTCTAATTTTGGTGTGCAAACTTAGGTTGTTAACCCTCCAGAAGAGAAGCTTATTGTTATTATCATAAAACCTAGGCTGTTAAGCTTAACATCACTATCTGTCTAAATATCAAACATCTTAGGCATAACATGGAACAGGTATTTTTCACCACGTATTGATATGTTGAACTTTAATTCCCTACATAATATGATGAAAAACATTTAAATATTAAAATATATTTTAAAAATAGGCCTAAAGAATTATATAATTCGTACTTTTACACATAAGTCCAGAAATCTAACCATATACAACCTTGTAGAAGGACAGCACAATTTGTGATAGCCAAATATTGGAAACAACCAAGATGCCCATCACCTGAGGAATGGATGAAAAAGATGTGACATTTTTATACAATGGAGTATTACTCAGCTATAAAGAATGATAAACTCGAAGCCTTTATATTGAAGTGGATGCCACTTGAAGATATACTCATAAGTGAAATAAACCAGACACACATGTGTAAATATCATATAGTTTCCCTAGTATAAGAACTCAGAAGAAGAAATACAAATAGAAAGGTACAATACAACTAAAAGGAAAGCAAAAACTTGAGTACTAGACAATGACAGCAGAGCTAAGAGAAGAGCTAGGAAACATCACAGTGACAAGCCAAGCAGTTATATGTAGAAGATGAATAAGGAAATGATCCTGAGAATCTCCAGAAGATTTTTGAATCTAGCAGTTAATTGGAATGATTCTCACCCTGACTAACTAAGCAACTGCACTGAAGATGGCAATTTATAATAGTAGGTTCATGCTTGGAGTGTCTGTCATTCTGGTCTTCTGAATACGGGTTGCTTGTCATGACATGCCAATTGCTGCCATGCTCTCTCTCGGGTAGATGATTGTGAAAAAAGAAGGGGGTGCTGAATGAATGTAGGAGACAGGAAAAGGAATGTTGTGGATCTGTCCTGCTATACTTTATAGTTTTCTGCAAAACTGTTCCTATTTTTGTCCCTGAATTTCTAAATATGCTATAAAATATCCTTCTCAGTGAGGGTAAATATATCAGCAATTCTTTAACTCAACTTGTGTCTTGGATAGGGAGTTCCATCCTAAAGAATAGTATCCACCCACTCTACTCTAAGCTACTTTTTCTTTCTTTTTTTTTTCAAAGTTTATTGATAACAGCAATGAGACAGTTTCAAATCCAATCGGAAGTACAGTTTCAACAAATAATACACTGCATATATTCTTCTTAGTGGTTAATTGCTGTACAAGAAGTAGACTTGTGA
>NW_004524757.1:82634-86071 GCF_000260255.1 Octodon degus | reverse complement strand
CGACGCTCTTAATTCATGCATTTGAGCCGAGCTAGTGCCCTCCGCACTTGTTCTGGGTGGGCACTGGGTTTCTTTCATATGTTTCTGCATTTGATTTAGTTCAGATGTTATTAATTCAAGGATTTCTTTTCTCATTTCCAATTTGACGTCTGCTATATCTTTCTGCAGCTGTTTCTTTATTTCAGAAGCTGCTGATTCATTGCTTTCAGCTGTGTGATTTCCAATTATTTCTGAGTTAGTGTCCTCTGTACTTGCTACAGGTGGGCTTAGGTTCTGAGGTTGCGTTTTGTTCCTTCTCGTCATTTTGTAACACTGTCTTCTGCCCTTTGTTGTAGATCTTTGCTGTAGTTATATCCTTCGCACGTACTGAAGTTCAGGTGCAGCTCTACAAAGTTTGGACTTATCCAGCTGCGTCTGGCTTGGGTCTGGCTGCTGTGCTCAATACTTCCTGCTGGTGCCCTTAAGGATGAACCTGTTGTGCCCCTGTGGCAAGATGTTCTGCTCCTGGACTAGCCGGTTGGATCTATTCTCTACACTCTCCCGTGCAGAGATTGCAGCTGCAGAATTATACCTCAGGCCTGTATGCCAGGCCTGAGCTGTGCCTGGAGGGGACCAGGTGAAGTAGGAGGAAGAGGAAGCTCTCCGCACACACTCACGGGACCTGGGCTAGGACTGGGTCTGGGGCCTCCGGGACGGGGCAAAAATTCCTACTTGGTGGGCGGGGTGGGGGAGGCACTGTGGAGTGGTGGGGGGCGGCCAAAGGGGCTGGGAGAGGGTCCGGCCCATTCTGCGCCTGGGCTTGGACTGGTCCCGCCTGTGCAGGGTAGCAGGAAGCTCCTAACCTACTTTTTTTCTGTGGACCTGTCGCTCCACTGTCTTGATAGATTCTCCTTTAACATCATCTATTTTCTCCATGTTTGCCATCATACATCCTTCATTCTTGATTTATTTTTTTTTTCTCAGAGGAGTTCATTTTCTAGACATTCCTAATAAAGAGTTTATGAAGGGAAGTTTTTTTTTTTTTTTTGAAAGCTACATGTTTGAAAATGGATTAATTCTACCTTAAAACTTGTGTGTAATTTAGGTAAGTAGACAACGCTAGTTTACAAATATTTTCCTTGGAATTTAGGGCATTTTTCAATTGGCTTTTATTTTGTAGTCTTTTCATAAGTATATCTGATGCTACTGTGATTTAAGATATATTTTCAAAGAGTACAAAATTGGTAAAATATTAGAAATGATTCAAAATTTCATTAAACAATGTAATGAGAATTCAACAATGTTTGTTGTATTACATAATGTTATAAGACCTGCCTTTACCTCCGGAAACATGAAGGTTTATCTATCTGTGAAACACTATTCTAGGATCATATCGCAGTTTTGGCCCATGAGAATTGCTGCTACCAGGGCGAAACATACTATGTGGAACTTTCATTGGTTGCATTGGAATAAGTTGACAACATTGAAGACATGGGAGTGAACATTATTTTTCCTGCTCCTGGTATAGCTAATCACCATAGACTTAGAAGCTTAAAGTAATTTATTATTAGCAGTTTGGAGGGCATAATTCTCAAATTGGGCTCACTGAACTAAAACCAAAGTGTTGGCAAGACTGTGTGTGAGCTTTTCTGAAGACTCCAGGGAAGTATCCCTTCTTTGCCTTTTCCATATTCCAGTGAATTTTTTTGTTATGTGGCTAATGATATCATCATTTCATTATCGTCTTTTGTAGTCATATTGTCTTCTTCTACTAATTTTCTGCCTTTCTTTTTAAAAACAATTTTATTGAGAAACAAATAACAATGAGACAGTTTCAAAAGCGATGAGTAGGACAGTTTCATTTCTTGTAAGAGTCCATGTGATGATTTTGAGCTCACTGTATAACTCAGGTTAATCTTCCCATCTCAATATAATTGCACTGCTCACATTTGCAAAGTCCCATTTTCCACATAATGTAAATTTCTAGAATTAATATCTAAATGTCTTTGACAAACTGTTAGTCATTCTACTATACTGAACCTTAAATGGTGGAGGATTTCCTCTCAAGCAGGCTTGTATTTGTCACTATTGACAATAAAATTAAATGCTAAACTGCTGTATAAAAAAACTAACTATAAGAGAATAGATCATTGAAATCACCTATAACTGAGTAAAAAGACAAGTCACAAAGAAGAAAAATATTTATAATATAAAAGGGGAAGAATTGGTATCTAGAATATACAAGCAATGCCTACAGATCAATAAGAAGAATGCGACACCCAAATAGAAAAATCAGGACAAGATCTGATCAGGTACATCATAAAAGAGATCACAAAGACCAATACATTCTGAAAGTGTGATTAACTCTATTAGTCACCTAGTGCATGCAAATCAAAACTTCATATTCACCATTACTCATTCACCAGAATGGCTCCTAGTGAAAGATATGATGCTTTGTATGCATGATGTACAACAGCAAAATCTTTTACACTGCTGGAGGCAACATGAATTGGTACAAATACAATAGACAACTTTTCTTCAATATCCACGAAATATAACCAGTAAAACCAAAGAAATGCATACTCTCTGATCCGCATGACAAGTTATAGCTATGTAACCTATAAAATATGCACATATCTTAATGATAGTTATTTGCATGTGAATTTTATGTTGCATTTTCCATAGTAGCCCTTAAATACCTGTTACTCAAATGTCTTTAATTCTTGAATGGATAAGTAAGCTGTGTTAGATTTATATGAAGGATACAGGTTCTATAACTACAGTGAACAAACTATAACTACATGCAACAACATGGACAAATCTCACAAACAACATGTGTATCAGAACATGCTAGACATAAAAGTGCTCATGATTCCATTTGATAAATGAGAAACGCTATCAAAAGAAAATATTTTGTTAAATATCAGGACAATGTAAACATTACACAGGATAGTGAATAGAAGGGAGCAATGAGGGTATAATACAGCAATGTTCTGTTTTTTTAATCTTTATTCTCTTCTATGAATGTGACAATTTTTCAACAAATAACCAAACATGAATTTTATTATGTATTTTTACCTAAACATAAGTTGAACATCAATATAATTCCCTCCAAAACTTGATAGATTTGACTGAATAATTTTTTCATTTTAAATTTTGAGGGATTTTTTTTCCTGGCTCAGGTTGCCTTAAGGGTAGGTCTGGTAAGGCAGGTGGAGGTGAGGATCAAACTGGGGTCCCCTGCGCCTGACTGGGTTTTCCAGAGCAGGTGCTTAAACAACTGAGCTAACTTGCAAGCCCCCCTCATCTTAAATTTTGTATGCTGAGATACTTTAAAATTTACATTTTATGGGCCAGGGAGGTAGCTCAGTAGAATAAGCTCTTGCTTGGCGAGTGCAAGGGCCTGAGTTCAGTCTCTAGTCACACACACACACACACACACACACACACACACACAC
>NW_004524757.1:80113-82534 GCF_000260255.1 Octodon degus | reverse complement strand
TATATGAGTTTCATAAACATTATAGGGAATTCCTGTATACCTCTCAGCAAACTCTTAAGTTTTTTTCACACTATGTGTTGTGTATCAAAACTGAGAAATTGGGCCTGGGGAATGGCTCAGTAGGTCAGGGAGATGGCTCAGTATAATAAGTGCTTCCCTGGCAAGTGCAAGGGTCTGAGTTCAATCCCCAATTCCAAAAATAAATAAATAAATAAATAAATAAATAAATAACTGAGAAATCCACATGACAGTGTTAAACTACAGTTTATATTTGCATATTACCAATATGCTGTTTTTTGTTTCTGAATCCTACACTAGATATTACATTGTATTGTCCCTGTAGAAGACAGACCTTGTTTTTTCCTAATTCCACCATTTCTCTTTAGTCCCCAGTCTATCTGGAAAGATAAAATTATAGAAATGACATCAGTGTCTGACTTTAACAAAATGTCTAAATTCTATACAATAGAAAATGATACAGTAACTGTAATTGAGAGCTGTCTAGTAAAATAGCTATAACATATATAAGACTTAATAAATATTATGATGCCAATGTTTTTAGTCTGATAAGTACTAAAAATTGTACAACATTTGATTAAAATTATGATTCCAATGAGATTAGTGATAAGTTAATATTATGTATGAGAGCAAATAAGTATATTTTAAATAAATATATTGGGGCTGGGGGGACAGCTCAGTAGAATAAGCGCTGGCTTGGCATGAGTAGGGTCCTGAGTTCAATCTCTGGTACCACAAAATAAATAAATAAATAAATAAATAAATAAATAAATAAACAAACTATTACAGTGGTTATATTTGGTTTGGCTAATTATTTGTTTTCTTACATTCTCTTTAAGCTATTCTGCCTGGCATCCCTTCTCAAATATCTTACTAAAAGCATTAAGTCTTAAATATTTTATGGAAGACTTACCCGTTTTTGCTATCAAGTGCCAGATAATAATAATTTGAAATTTTTCAAGGCTGTCGGAGAAATAGAAGCCTTTCTATATTATTGGTGGCAATGTAAAGAAGTAAAACCAATATGAAAATCAGTGTGGAGATTCCTCAAAAACCTAAAAAGGAAAAAGAAAAGAAATTCCATCTACCCAGCTATCCCTCCTCCAGGTATCTTCCAAAGAGAGTTAACAACATCATATTACAGTGATACATGCATGCCCAGATGCAGCACAGCTCAACCATAGCAGCTAAATCTTGGGAGCAACCGGAGCGCCCTTCCACAGGTGAATGGACAAACAAGAAATGATTACAATTTCAAACGATAATGTTAAGTGAAATGAATGAGACATACAAACTTAATGTCATATTGTTTCTCTTATATGAGAAATCCAAAGCATAAATAAAAGAACAAAACAAAAAGTAATAGGAAGTAGGTATAAGTCTTTTGCAAATGGGAAGGGGACCAATAGATGGAGACTTGGTGAGGGTATATAAAAAGAGTTAAGGTGCATCATGTACATTTACTAATTGCACACAGCAAATGTAATCATTGTGTATCACAAACATTACTAATAAAAACACATTAAAAATTGCAAGCCATGCCTTGAGTACAGCTACTGAACTTTGCCATTGTACTGTAAAAGTAGCTGTAGACAATGCACAATTACCCATAAAATTATTGAATGCAGCTATATTTCAATAAAACTTTATTTACAAAAGCTGCTAAGATACCAGGTTTAGCCTTTAGTCTCAGTTTCATGAGTATGTTCACCAGTATCTCTCTCAAGCATCTAGAATGGTGATAATTGTACTTGGAAAACGAAACACAATTACTCCAATTGTTTTATGTTGAGCTTAATTCTTTCACTAAACATACTGAGAAAGTTTGTGATATTTTTAACCTTTCTTAAACAATCAGGAACTTATTAGGTAATTAGCATTTTATTCTAAATAAATATGTTTTAATTGATATCAGTGCAGTTCGAGGAGAAGACAAGATGAGTGTATATTCAAAGATTAGTGGGAAAATGACAATGAAAAATGAGGAATAACAGCAAGTATGGAAAATTCTGGAGGGATTCCAGATATATTGAGAAAGTTTAACAAACATTATTTAATATGTCATTGCTATGAAGGGAATGCAATTATTTCCTTGACTATGGCTTGACTACTAAGTGGATTATGCTAGTGTAAACACCGAAACAGCTGTAAGCTAATACCCATTGCTCTATATGCCATAGGCTTGCTTGAAAGGCTTTTAAGAAAGCAAAGGAAAAAGTTAATTAAACATAATCTCTGGGATATATTAAGCAGTGAATGTCATTTTGATATGCCAAGAAGAGAACAAAGCATCCCACTTGATTTTGTATCCTTGTAATAGCATCCCTTATGAAATTCTTCTACCTTTCCAAATGTCAAGTAAAAACAAAAGCTTAACAAGAGTTGGAAGGCTTATTTCCCTTT
>NW_004524757.1:24523-79090 GCF_000260255.1 Octodon degus | reverse complement strand
GGATTACAGGCATATGCCACAAAAATAGGATCTTCCTTAATATTGGCACTTATTGTTATAAAATCTCAATATTTTGTTGCAAATAGACTTCATTCGTTTAGAACACTTTTAGGTTAATAACAAAGTTAAGTAGAAAGAGGACAGATTTGCATAAACCCCTGCCAAATAGGCAAATAAACTCCTCAGCTGTCAACACCCTCCCTGGCACAGTAAATTTAGTACAATTGAGGAACCTGTGCTGACACATCATCAGCACACCATGTCCACAGGTTATATTAAGGATTCACCCTTTTCCTGGTGCATCTTTATAGTTTTGACAAATATATGTCCTATGGCCACTTGTGCAGTGTTACATGGAATAATTTCATTGTTGTAAAAATTATCTGTGTTTGTGTCTTTATCCCATTCTCACTTCTAATCATGGAAAATCATTAGTCTTTTCATTTTGATATATTTTAAGTCTTTTTCTATGTATGTATGTATATCAAATTATTACAAAACTGAGCATAACCTATGCATAGTTTATTTCCTGAATTCAGTCCCCAGTAAAGCACGCACACACACACACACACACACACACACACGTACTTCAGTAAAAAGGGGCAGGAAAAGGTAGAAGAAATACAATTAACAAATGTTAATAATTATTAAAGCCAAATGTTATATACCTGAAGATTAACTATCCTTAACTCTACATTTTGTATATGTTTAAAGTTTTACATGCTATAAAGTTTTAAATTTTTAATAAGATACATTCATTTTGCAACATCCAAATATGTAAAATTTCCATAACACCATAAAATACATTAATAAGAAAAGTAGTGGGAATGAAATAATGATGAACATGACAACATTCTCCAAAACAGCTGATAGTTCAATTTGACCTCCAGCCTTCCTTTTCAAATATACCTTGGGTTTTATCAATTATGACATATCCTCCACCTTGGCTTTGTCATCTGTCTTTTCTCCCAATTCTTCGAGCTCTGTAGCAGCTAAGGCTACCTGTCTTAACTATTGATTTTACCCTGATAACTCTAAATCTCAGCACACATTTTTAAAATTAGTGTATATTTATAATTCATAAGTCATATTTGTTTTGGAAAAGTGATGCATGCATGTAACATATATTGATCATTTTTATCTTCTTTGTCCCCTTCTCTACCTTCCCCTCTGCCCCCACCTGCCTGTTTCTGAACTTTGTTCCTGTATTTTCTTTTTGTATACATTTGAAGTTTCTCATGAAATCATATTATTTTCAGGAAAATGGTTGGCTCTTGAAACAATAATATCAGGTGAGATAACTCAGACACAGAAAATTAAATATCTCCCCTCTTAATCAACTGACTGTAGTGTTGTCAGTTGCACACAAGCTTTCTCTGATGCTGTCATTCCCTTACCATCAAAGCTCATCTCTTGCTGCTGTAGCTAAATGACATAGGTTGCACTTCCCAGAACTCTCCCCTCACTTTTCAATTTCTGGCCACTCTCCATTTCTTAATGTCATTTCTTCATACTAATTGATTTCTTTATCCTGTTGTCATTATATGTACCTATTAAAATCCTTCCTATCTTTCAAAGCCAGTCTTAAAATTGTCTATATCTTTACTGAGACCTCTATATTTGCTTTGTCTTAGTCTATCTTGGATTCTGTGTGAAACTGTAGACTGTGCATAGATTGGTACAGGAGCTTCACATATTAGCTTGACCATAAGTAGACTTAGGTCAGACCTATGGAGTATCAGTCAAATAAGCACAGAAAAATGGTGAAGTGATCAACATCAAAGCAGAATTCCTGGGCTTGGGAGATAGCTCAGTGGTCAAATTGCCTGCCTGTCAAGCTCAAGGTCCCGAGTTTGATTCTTGGTATGGCATGCCCTGCTGGTCCCAAAACCTGGAGTGGTGGCACATACCTGTAATTCCAGCATGGGGGGGGCGCTGAGGCAGGAGAATCAGGAATCCAAACTGTATATCAAGACCCTGTATCAATAAATTTAAAAAAACCAAAATGTATGCAGATTTTCCCTAGACAACAGATGTCTATCCCATTTCTATCTAACTGTAAACTCCAAGTAACCCTAGATTTTACTGGCATTACTTGAAGAACCCAAGGCAATATGTTTCTCTGTATATGCAACATTGGATCAACTGAACTATAACTTTGTGTCTGAACGGTCAACCACAGGAGAGTTATATGATGTTGCCCTGACATAACTGTTTTTTACTGGATTGTTGTGTATTATCCAATATGTTTATAATAGTATTTTCTTATTTCTAACCAATGTTCCAGAGCTGTAATATTATGACAACATAAGACTAAGGTCAATGTTACATGTGCAAAAAGCTGATGAGTGGAGAAAAGATATAAATTGCCTAATAATTAGCTAGTGAAGTGAAACACTTGTATAAATAGTGAAATATAGGCAGAAGCAGTGACTACTGATCAGAGCAATATAAATCAGAAAAACACACTAGGAATATATTGATTCTTTTGTTTCTTCTTTTCAGGTAATGAAGCAGTGTCCCACAGAGGCTAGAAGGATAGAGGGGCTAGTCCATATGTTTATTAATTTACTATGCTTTCTGTGTGAACAGAAATTTTAAAAAGCTAGAAATACATAGCAAGAAGATCTGTAAACAGAAAAGTAGAGCCATCTTAGCTTACTCACTCTATTTTTCTATAAGGCTGTGGTCAAAATAAAGCGTAATGACAATACTTTAGGAATCCTTAATAGTATATGTTTATACTGTTGACCTCTTGAAAGGTCAATTTAAATCTCTATAAAGCCTTGTGATCATCTGAACACAGAAAAGTATTTTCACCTGAACTAGTTGGAAGAGATAAGAAGCAACATAAAATTGGCGATAATTGAAACTGCCTGTGTAAGGCTGGGAACAGCTATCTAAATGTTTTATGTCCACTGTTTCATGCAACACAGAACTATTGGTTTTGTCTGGGATTGACCCTTATTTTGCTGTACAAAATTGTTTTCATTGTCCTAATGCCCTTTACAAACTCAAGCTGGAAAGATTTTAGTCCTTCTGAGAAGACATAAGACTCAGAATTTTAGAGCTCGAAGAATTTCAAGTATGTTATTATAAATTCCATGCTCATATTTCACATGAGCAAGCAGAGGTGCTGAGTAGTAAAGAGATTTGCCTATTTGCATTTAAGTATCTGAGTGAGGGCAAGAGACCAAGTTTGAGGATCAAGGCCAGCAAGCTTTCCAACTAAGCATTCTTAAGAGTGAACTTTCTACCCTAGATTTAGGGACCATAATTTAAATAGCTTAAGTAAAAATAAAAGGCTTCTGACTCAAAAGTACTTCCAAGGGACTTACTTTTTAGTATAAATGCAACATTTATTGTTTTGTCTTGTCTTCCAATATTCCTGTTATTAATCTAAGACTTTATGTTGTTTTTCAAGTGACTGTATTACAGTTTACATGAGTAGAAATCAACACATATTAAAGCTATATCACATGACATCTGAATGTACCTTCCAAATAAACTTCTAAGCTTATTTTAGGTCAAAAGATGCTACCATAACTAAAAAGAGGGAATTCTTTGAAAAGCACACAAGGACAATTCATAATTATTGCAGTCCAGTCAATTATCCTGTACATCTTGTGAAAAGGTCTTATAGCTACTCACATTCCTTATAGTATAAGTGTGAATCAAACAAATTTTATACTTGCAAGTGTTTCCTCATAAAGTGACAGATTTCATGCATTACTCCCTATCCCAGCATAAATATGTTTCCTGACATAAATCACTGCAGGAAACTCTAGAGTGTCAAAGTTTTCTCAGTGGGCTTTCAGATGATAACCAAATTCTACAGTAAGAATGCATGAATGGTTTTGCCTAGAAACACTTCCAGTCAGCTCACCGAGAGTCATGGATGCTGTTTTATCATTTTTGAATATACTTGGAGGACTTCCATAGCGCATAAAGAATATGCAAAGAGAAGATCCTTTAAAGTTAAATAACTGTAATAGGAATATACATATATTTCTTACTCAAGTATTTTACTAAAATGCTTATTACATGTGTATTAACGTTTTATGCTTTCAAAATACTTCCTGAATCAGTTAATATGTGCCATACATTAAGTTTAGGTTAGCCTGACTCATTCTCATGGCTTTTAGATGAGGAACTTAAATTCAAAGAGATGAAATTGTTGCTCAAGTCTATAAAATAAGATAGAACTTTAGTTCCATTTAATACTCTTCTAGTGCTGCAATCTCTTTTTTAAAAAGATGAAAAGACAAATGGAAGTATACAGTTGTATCTTGACACATGAACTTAATATGCATATGCTTTCAATTTGGTTGCAACCAACATTGTAGGAAGAATTAAGTTCATGAACTGAGGCACCACTGCATTTATAACTTATGGGATGTGAAGGTATATCAAAAACTGCATAGTTCTGAAGTGTTAAGTCTCCCAGTTGTGTCTCTTTACCTTTATACTCATTAGTATAATTTGAATTTGTCTTGTTAATATGGTTATTTACATCACTGAAGATCTTGGTAAGTCTTTTACCTACCATTCACGTCACAGTGAGTGCTGTTAACCTAGAGTTTCTCTGTCTCCATTCATGACATTTAATAATTCACAAAGCTCTGCAGATGTGTTGTGTCGTGTATGTGTGCATGTGTGTGTGTGTGTGTGCGTGCGTGTGTGTGTGTGTGTGTGTGTGTGTGTGTGTTGTGAGACAGGGTCTTGCTATGCAGTCCAGGTTGGACTTAAGCTCACTTTGTAGCCCAGGCTGGTATAAAACCACAGTGATCCTTCTTCCTCAGCCTCCTGACTGCTCAGATGCCATTTTTCCAATAGCCCTTATCTAGCTTCTTGTCTTCATGCTGATACCCACTGTCCTAACTTAGCCCTTCTCTTCCTCCCTTCCTCTCAGTGGAAAGTCCACAGATCCTGGACTTCTCTTGCTCTACTTTCACCCTCCCTACACACACACTCTTCTGCCTCCCTGAAACCTAGTAACATTGCTCCACCATATGCTCTTGTCTTGAAGTTCTGCCTTGCCACAGGTATAAAAGCCATGAACTAAAACCTCTGAAACTCAGAGCCAAAATAAATCTTTGTATAAATTTGATTCACCTCAAGAATTTTGTGTGGTAACAGAACTCTGACTGACACATTCATCTTTGGGACAAAGGTTAGCGGAGCAAATCACGATCTGCAATTTGAACCAATCTCTTAAAATTCTTATATATTTTTTGGGATACCATAGGCACAGAAGTAAATGATTTCTAAGATTTCTTGCCAGCTCTGACATTCTGTGCTTCTACAATTTGTTAAAAGAAATGGTGCTTAAAAGATATGACAAAAGCCATTTCTTAACTTTCAGAAATATTTGTGTGTCAGAGTAGATGAGAGTTTTAAATACAAATCAGGGAAGTATTACCAGTCAGAAAGCAAGCTATGCACTAGAGTGGAGCAAACCAGTGCAAACACAATTTCATTTTTCCTCTAAGCGGCAAGCTCCAAATCAGCATTAATATGATTTCTTATCAAGGAGTCCTGCATATTCAGAGCCATTAAGCTGGGTGATCTAAGAAGCTGAATTGAGAGGTGAAGCTATTACTTGCATTAAAAATTAATTAGTTGTGGTAGGAAATAAAAAGAATATGGCACTGTGCATATTCAGAAAGCAGCTGGAGAGGACTATTAACTGAAAGGATAGCAATGGAAAAGACACAGGCTTCCTAGATTCTCTCTTCCTATCCATCTTTCACATAGCTCAGAGACCCTTTTGCAAGTGCCATTTTCCTGGTGGTAACCTGCAGTGGGCCTGAATTAGATGCATTTTAATAATGACTGAATGAGATCTGTGTCATAGCTAATGTGACTGGCCAAGCAAAAACTGATGGCTACTTCAGATTTATCAGCTTTTCACTGGATTGTAGGCCCACATATAGACACAGTAGGCTGGTATAACTGATCAAACTGCAACTCCCTTTAAATTGTAAACTGGCTCCTCTCTTCTTTGGCTTCTCTAGGATTTTGCTTTTGAAGGCAGTCCTAAGCCCTCAGCCTCTTTGACATGTTGCCAGACTGAAGTAGCCATTGTAAGAAAGGTCTGAGAACTCTGAGAATCTCTGCATTTTATGCTTAGAGAAATCCAGCAACATTTTCCCAAGCTTATGTATCATTCAAAGGGAAACAAAGATGAATAGAATATAATTGAAGATCATGAAAAAAAAAGATCATTCAATAGAGCTAAACCTTTCTTGGGTAAGAAATCATAGGATCTGTTCACATGTAACGTGAAGAAACAATGTGGATATTTAGAAATAAATAGGGTACTGCAGAAATTTGTTAAACATTGAAAAAAGAACCTTTATCCTACTGATTTTGATGGAGGTAGACATGAGCTGAATTTAGAATTCTGCTCAGTACAAAGGCAGAGCTGTGAGTTGCAAATATGGGACTTTACCCATTCTCTAACTATAGACATTTAACCAGTTTGGCAAGTAGTGAAACTAATTGCCATAAATTTTATTTAAAATTAACATGCAAAGATAAATTTGTAATTAAAAATTTTAAGCACAATTTGATATTAAAGCATAATAATTTTTTTTTCAAAATATGGTTTATTTGTCTAGGAGAAAGTGAAGAAAGGAGAAAAATTTTACAAACCTGATTAAAATATTTATTTTCTGAATTACAGTGCTTAAATCTCAGTCTGAGTTACTTTTTCCTATTAAAAAAGCTAAATCAAGATTCACATAGCAAATTATAAATATTAGAAGTGAGCAATCATAAATCATTTAAAAGACCCGTAGTTTTTTGTTTGTTTGTTTGTTTTTGATGGAACCAGGGATTGAACTCAGGCTTTTGCACTTGCTAGACAAGCATTTATTCTACTGAGCCATCTTCCTGGCCCAAGCCCCTGTAGTTTTACTTGAGGAGAGTACTTGAAACTTTGCTTGTCATCATAAGAAAGCTTGTATTGAAGACATTTTCTGACATGGCTGATCAGAAAAAGAGGCTTTCTGCTGTCCTGATCAAACCTTAGATATTTGGTCCTCACCTTCAAAGCAAATACAGTCCTGCTAAGATAGGAACATATGCACTTTTTTTAGTTTCATGAAGTTGAAGAGTCACTTATATGTTTGGGTTTTTTTCCTCCACATTTTAATTCTTATTTATCAGCATTTTAATTTACCTTATTAAAAATGAAAACAAAAATCATTGAATTAGATTCACAAAGATGAACATCAGACTTAGAAATTTATGGTTATAAAATGAAAAACTTAAGACCTATAAGAAAAATAATCTCCCAAAATAAGAGTTAAACCTAACCTAAATTAATAAACTAAGAAGCTTTTGTAGTTCAAAGTTGTTTATTAAAATGAATTAATAAAAATTGAAAATTATTCTTTGTAAATGTTTATTGAACTGTGTTAGGGTTTGTGTGCATTTGTCTTCCCCAAAGCCTCATGCAGTTGTTGAGGTACAGCTCTAGTCTGTGATTAATTCATGATCCAAGGCTGGGAGTACTAGTCTGAGTACTGTAGGGACTATGGGTCTGAGTGCTACATCCAACCTGGGACAGATAGCCTGAATGCAACATAACTGAGACAGAGAGACAGACTTCCTATTGTTGCTGTTACTACTCCCTTGGCTCCTCTTGCTCTTTGCCAGCACCATGAATTGCTGCCTTCTGCCATGTGCCAATCTGCCTTGGAGTCAGCCAAGTATGGACTGAAACTTCTAGTAACTGTGAGCTAAATAAACCTTTCCTACTCTAATTTTGAGTGTCAGATATTTGTTCCAGTAAGGAGAGAAGAGTAGCTGAGCTAAACTATAATTCACATATCATATAATTCAGTCCTTTAAAGTAGCCATGTAAGGCCTTTGCAGCTCAAAACTCATTACAGATTGCTTCGGATGCCCCACATGGAACTGCAGGATTTGCTGTATTTTGGAGTTGTGCAGGTCCCAATGCTTGGTGTCCTGCTGTGTGTACCTGTTGGAATGGTAATGTTTATCTTGTGCCTTTGAATGTGGCAAGTGTTTAAGTTTTCATTCCTATAGGGGCTCACGGTTGAGAGTTTGCCTTGGATCTTGGAGGAGATTTGGGAGTTGGACTTTTCAGCAATGCTGAAATTATTCAAACTTGGAAAACTCTTACAGATGGACTAGAATGGCTTTTGCATAAAGGGATGAGTATGAGTCTTTGTGAGTCCAGGGGCAGAATGTTAGGGTTTGTGTCTAGCTTTTCCCCCAAAGCCTCATGCAGTGTTGAGGTGGCTTTTGGCGTTTGTGATTGATTATTGTGGGTGTGGATGCTGCATCTGCCCTGGGGCAGGTAATTTGCATTTCAATGGAAAGAGGAGAGGTTAGAGGCTTGAGCTGCTGTTACTCCTCCTTTTGTACTTACTCTTTGCCACCACCATGAAAGGTTGCTCTCTTTCTTGTGCCTCTCTGCCTTGGAGCCAGATGAATATGGACTGAAACCTCCAGTAACTGTGAGCTAAATAAACCTTTCCTTCCTCAAAATAAAGTACACAATCTTATTTTTCTGTATTAAGAAATTTATGCAACTATCATCAGATTGCCCTCTTTTTTTTACTCTTTTATAAAGGTATACTTGACATTTAAATCATGTATATTTATGGCATACATTGTTTTTCTAAATAATTTTATTGAGAAAAAATAGCAGTGAGACAGTTTCAAAACCGATTAGTAGGAGAGTTTTAGTAATTAATACATTGCATATTGTTGTCTTAGTGATTATTCATTGCACACGATGCAGACATGATATCTTGTCCAAAAACACTATTAGAACAAAACTCTCTATTCATTGAATTAAGACAATGCAGCTGTATGTCTATCCTATTTTGAATATACAGATACAAAATGGTCATTCATTTGTATCCCCCTTTCTTGTTTAGTTTTGTCAGAGAAAGGTATTCCATTGTTATTTAAATATTGTAGGAGCATGAATTCAACAAAATATTCCAATATAGCTCAGTAGTTCATAATGGTAGTGGATTTTCTGTAAGAGTGGTATGGCATACATTGTGAAATTACTAAATCAAGCTAATTAACATATCCATCACTTCACATACTTTTTCCTGAGGAAAATGGAAGTGTCCTTTTTTAGTAGTATGCAAGAATATGATATACTATTAGTTATTATATTATAAAGTAGATATGCAGAATTTATTTATATTAATTGAAACTGTGTTTAACTTTAAACAGCATGTACCAATTTTTCACTATCCCAACTCCTGGCTAGTATATTCTAGTTCCTGTTCCGAGGAGTTCAACTATTTTATTTTTTACTTTTATGTGTTTAGAAGAGGGTTTACAGGGTCTCACTATGCAGATCAGACTCGTAATGATCATCCTGTTTTCAGCCTCCCAAGTGCTGGGATTACAGGTACAGGCCACTACACCCAGTCTCAATCATGTGTCAGAGCACCCCAATGGTGGGGCAGCATGGCACAACAGGGGGAGTTCAAATAGTTTACATTTTATACATAAGTAAGATCATACAATGTTTGTCATTTTTGCCTGGGTTATTTCACTTATTGAAGTGTTTTTCAAGCTCCAGTCTTTTTGTCACAAATGACAGGCTTTCCTTATTTTTAAAAGCTAAAAAATTTGCCCGTGTGACATTTTCTTTAATCATTTGTCCATCAGCAAGCACTTAAGGGATTCTGTAAATTGCCTATTTTGAACAATGCTTCAGTGAACATGGACATACACGGTCATCATAGTGATTTCATTTTCAACAACCAAAAGAAATATTGCCGAATCATATTGCAGTTTTATTTTACATGTTTTGAGAAACATCCATATTTTTTAGTATAATGGTTGCAACACACATTTTTATGAACAAGTGACAAGAATTCCCTTTTCCGTACATCAATTTGTTTTTGATAACAGGTATTCTGACTACAGTCAAGTGATTTCTTATTATGGTTTTGATTTGTATTTATCTCATTATTAATAATTTTGAATACTTTTCATATACTTGTTGGCCACTTGTGCCTTCTCTTGAGAAATGTCTAGTCAGGCCTTTTGTTCATTTTTAGTCGGGTGATTTTTAATTTCTTACTATTCCTGTTTAGTTCTTTATGCATTTTTACATATTACATTTTATATCAGTTCATTTTTCTGTTGTAATAACACATTATCACAGACTGGCTAAGTTGGAAGGAAAAGGTATTTATTTTGATTCCTGATTCTGGAATTACAAGATTGGGGCACAGCGTGTAATGATATTCTTGCTTATAGCACCCCAAGGTAGTACAGGAGTTGTGTAGAAAGAGGCAGACAGAAGCATGCATGCAGCTGTCTCTTGTGGTATTGCTCCTTCTTCTTATAAAGCCACCTGGAGTCATCATGGGGATTCCACTCTAATGAACTTTTCTAGTGAAATCTCTTCCCAAAGATTCCACTGGTACCCAGCAAAGTCCATTTAAATTTCAACTGTCTTAATACTTCACAATGGGCTTTCAACTCCAGCATGAAGTTAAGAAAAATACATTCGAACTACAGGAGTATCTACCCAACATATATTTTGCACTTGTTTTCTCCCATTTTATAGGTTGTTTCTTCATTCCTATTTCCTTTGCTGTATAGAAGCTTTATTTTTACTTTTCAGATCATGCTTGTCATTGTTATATACTTTTAAACAGACAAAAACATAAATTGTACAGATTTCTAAGGTACCATTTACTATTTAACACATCTATCTATTGCATTAAATTTAAATGATAGTAAATATTCACCTTCTCAAACATTTATTACTTTATTGTTAAAACATTTAGAATCCTTCTAACTTTTTGAAATATACAGTAATTGCTACCGGTAGTCACTGTACCATTCAATAGTACATTACTGTGTCTTGCTCTTATCCAACTGTGTCTTAGTAACCACTGAGCAACCTTTCCCCGTTCATCTTACTCAACTATCTCCAGCCTCTGGTAATCACCACTCTACTCTTAACTTCTATAAAATCAGTATCTTAAAGTTCCACATATGAATGAGGAAAAGTGGTGATGGTCTCTCTGTGCCTGGCATTTAACTTATAAGTATCTTCAGTTCTGTCTATGATAACATTAATGACAAGATTTCACTTTATTTTTTCTTTATTTTATTTTATTTTATTTTATTTTATTATTTTATTTTTGCTGAACCAGGGATTGAACTCAGACCCTTGCACTTGCTAGCGAAGCGCTTATTCCACTGAACCATCTCCCCGGCCCCAAGATTTCACTTTTGATGATCAAGCATATTCTATTATGTATAAATACTTCATTTTCTATATTTCTTCATCTGATGATGGATACTTAGATTATTTCCACTTCTTGACTATTGTGTTATTGTAAGTGTTTCTACAATAAACATGGGAGTAGAAGTATCTTTTTGACACACTGATTTCCTTTCTCTTTAATGTATTATCCAGGAGCAGAATTTCCAGTAGTTCTATTTTAAAGATTTCAAGAACTTCTATACTGATTTCAACAGTGGTTATGTTAATTTATATTCCTACTCACAGCCTGCAAGACTTCCTTTTATCTATTTCCTCTCCAGCACTTTTTATCTTTAATGTTCTTGAAAAATCTCATTCTTACTGGGATGAGGTGATATCTCATTATAGTTTTCATCTGGATTTCCCTGATGATCAGTGATATTAAGAATTCTTCATAAACCTTATCTATCTATCTATCTATCTATCTATCTATCTATCTATATCTTCTTTTGAAGATATTGGTTTAGATCTATTGGCCAATTTTAAATAGAATTACTTGTTTTATTTTGTTGAAGATTTGGAGTCCTTATGTTCTGAAT
Organism: Octodon degus; assembly: GCF_000260255.1. Lineage (NCBI taxonomy): Eukaryota > Metazoa > Chordata > Mammalia > Rodentia > Octodontidae > Octodon > Octodon degus. The sequence goes on along the minus strand of NW_004524757.1, from coordinate 67,261 downwards.
ATCATCCTCTTGCAAAATACATACAATGAGAATATTTCTTCTATTCTGTACCTTATTTCTGTGTTTTGTTGACTGTAGCATCTGGATACAATCTAATTGTTTAAAATTTTTGCTTTTGTTGCTTGAGCTTTGGAGGTCATATCCAGAAAAGTCATTGTCAAGTACAATTTATGCCAAGAAGATTTTTCTATATGCTTTTGTTAGTAATTTTAAAATGTCAGGTCCTATGTTTGAGTTTTTAATCTATTTTAAATTGATTTTTTGTATATAGTATAAGATTTTTATCAACTTCATTTTTGTCTGTGTGGCTATCCTATTAGGGTGACATGATGTATTGAGGAGACTGCCTATCCCCATGGTGTATTCATCTTTCCTTTGTTGAAGATAAACTGATTATAACTATACAGATTTATTCCTGGGCTGTATATTATGTTCCCTTGATTTATATGCATTTTATGCCAGTACTGTGGTGTTTCAAGTCCTTTATAGTTGTGTATTTTGATATCAGAACCCAAAAGAAAGCACTGTACACATCAGCAATCACTCAAATAAATTCTTTCAAATGTTTGCATGCACTCTGTTCCTAACTGTATTTCTTCAATATATTCCATTCACATAACTAGACAAAGTAATTTATTCAAAAAATTGAATTTTTAAAGTGATATGTGAATGTTAGGGAAAGGAATAGTATTGGCTAGCATTACTGTGAGCTTCTATCAAAATTTTTATTGAATAAGTTAAAAATTTCAAAAAATTGCTTTTAATATATTTGAAGGAAGTGTTGTCCAATATGATAGCATGGCCTTCTTGAATTCAGCAAGAAAATGAGAAAAGTACCAAATACAAATTATCAAAAATTTAAGTGTGGCTTCATATCTACCTGAGTGATGTGGACTTTTGTGTTTATCTGACCAAAACAGTGTAGGATTATGATTTTAAATATGAACTTGTTTTAAACAAAATGAACAAATCCTGGAATTGCTATGGACTAAATTGTTTCTTTCTCAAATTCATATGCTGAAACCCCTTACCCCAATGTGACTATAATCGATGAAATCAATAAATCCATGTTTATATACATGAATATTCAAAAAAGAAAATCTCCCCTTTCCAATAAAATTCTGAAAATGTAGGCAGAATGTGGTAAATATGGAAGGAATAACAGTATCATAGAGTCATTGTCTCATAACTATTAGAGCAATAATTCAAGCATGCAATACAATTAATGTAAAAATTACTGAGCTTGTGTAATGGGGGTAAGAATTTCATATAGTGCAAAAGTACCTACCCACAAAATATTTAGAGCTAACAATAATGAAGAAACTTTGTAGCAAACATCTTTATCATATGAGTACTCTAATGATAGAAGTTCATTTCACCCATAATAAGACAAATAATGGCCATCATTCCAAACTTCCCAAAATGCCCTTTATTAACCATTTCATATTAAAAATTTGTATAATGTGCATAATTTACTAGAAGTATCCATAATTTTCCTCATGTATTCAGTAAATTGTTATAAAATATGCCTGGTTTACAAGAAACAGAAATTTCATACTGTTTCACCATGTAAGTTGACATCTTTGGCTTGTAGGAAAGGAGGATGAAATGGAAAGTGGCTATTGTTTGGAAGGAGAATCCCCTTCCAAAACAGCATCAGGAATTTGGATCTCTCACATCTTCTTTCAAAGTCTATAGCCCACTAGGACCTACTTCTGGATCACTAGGTCTCAATCTTTTCAGAACTAAAAACTTATGTAAGTTTCTCTGTCTCTGTCATTTTTTTTGAAGTCAGAATTAAATTTTATTTCACATTAATAGAATTCATGAAAAACATTCATATTGTTCCACATTATATCACAACTCTTCAACAGAATAGTTCTTGCTTTGCATAAGATCTTAGTGATTTGTATAACTGGACTAAATCTACATTTCTTCAAGATAAAGCAGAATGACTTAGTCAATGATTGTTCTAAAATTTTTAAATCTAGAAATAAACATATGGCTTCATTATAAATATCCTATGTAGCATATTACTAGATTACTACCATGATCAATTATCATCTTAAATATACATTCTTAACATTGTTTTGGTAAGCTGAAATACAGCACAAAATTTAACACAGTTCAGAAATATTAAACATACACTTTTGTTACATTTTAAACTATACGGTAATAGCCAGACATGTGGTGCATGCCTATAAGCCCAGCACTGGGGAGGCTGAGGCAGGAGGATCATTGTGAGTTGGAAACCAGGTTGGGCTACACTGTGAGCTCAAGACAAGCCTGAACATAGGAAGACCCTGTCTCAAAAAGTAAAAAAAAATATGGTAAATATACCACACATGTAGGGTTCCAGTCAACTTTTTTTTTATTTGTGTGTGTGTGTGTGTGTGTGTGTGTGTGTGTGTGTCTGGCCAGCTCAGCCCACCAGGGGGCGGGCTGGCTGGCATGTGGTGCTGGGGGATTGAACCGTGGTCCCTGGGCTTTGCTAAGCTTGTTCTAAGTAGGTGCTTTAGACCACTGAGCCATCTCACCAGCCACTTCAGTCAACTTTTGTTACACATAAAATTGTTTTCAAATATTTTTATTATTAATCTGATAATGGTCATACTATGCTTGCACAAAAGACTAATTTTAAAAAGTAATTTGAAGCAAAAATTTCAAGTAAGATCACTGGCAGATAAAACAAAGCAATTTTGTCTATTAGATCATATGTTTTCCACACTAGCTGGTTTCAAACATATGTACAGAAAAAGTAAATTCAATATGGCAAACCCTAATAATTTTAGAAATTAGTTTTTAAGATCAGTCTTAAATTTTCTTATGTATCAGAATATGATCTAATTATTCATTCAATTGCTTTTAGAAAAATAACAAGCTTTTATTATCAAAACTGAAGATACTAAATAAGTCTACATTTGAGCTAAAGTATAATGATTTGAAATATGCAATGTAAGAAATTTAAATAATGTTTGGTTTCTTTTAAAGTATATATAGATTTTAAATATGGCCTGTCTGTAATTCAGAATGTCAAATTACAGCAGGTATTGATGATAGATGTCTACAACAGGGAGGCGATATATTTGGTCTGCTATGAAGAATAATCATGAAAGAACATTTTCTTGATGAGAAAATATTAAATAGAACTGATACCAAGGAAAAGAAAAGCTTGGTCCCTCAAATTTATTTGACACCATTAAATTGGGCCCATTAAATGAAGACAGCAGTGTTACTCTTTCCTGGCAAAAGCATTACCCCTGTTACCAAGACTAATGTAGAGACATCTCATTCTGATCACTACAGCTGTTATGTATGATGAACACATATAGCAAATACAGACACTGCACTGTGGCTGAGAAACTTTGGAAAAAATCCATACACTAAGTCATAGCATGCATAAATCATGTATACCTAAACTGTTCTTTTTACCTGAACAAATTTTCATTAGCATACTGGTAATTTTCAAATGATGTAATAAAAATATCTGGTTGTAATAATTTATTATTTTTCTGAATTATATTTGAGAAAAAGAAGCTAGCTGCCACACTTATTTTAATACTAGTATATTCTGGATCACATTATACAAATAGATGTAAAGAAACTTAAAAGATCATAAGTTTCCCGCAAGGAAACATTATTTATTATATATCATTGATGTGTATTTGCAAAATATTTCATTTTACTTCTATTTTTTTTTTGTATTTTAGGGAAGGGCCTACAGGGTGTTCAGGGTCTTAATGCTAGATTGGACTCATAGTGATTCTCCTGTTTACAGCCTCCCAAGTGTTGGAATTACTGGCCAGTCTCAATCACCATCTCAGCGTGTCCTAGTGGCGGGTCCAGCACGGCAGGCCTAGGGATCAGACCTCCAGCCCCTGCGCCTGCTTGCAGGTGCTTAAATCCACTGAGCTATTTGGCCAGCCCTTGCAAAACATTTTAACACTGCAAAAATGAGAGGTTGTAAGACTGGGCTAGGGGAGAAGTGTGTACTTTACTACAACGCTGCTGGTGCGCTTCTACACAAGGCCTCTTGAGGACATCAGTCTACTAGAGGTAGGAGTTTATCAATGAACTGCTTGATATTCATCATTTCCTGTTGACAGGAGCTATACATCATGCCTTCACAGGTTTTAAAGGTTACATTGGCTGGATCTTTCAACGTTTTTAGTTTTTCAGCAGTAAGGGAACCAAACATTAGGGGAACTAAAGGGTCGCAGTCTCTTTGACACTGGAGAATAGAAATACCTTTGATAACACCACTGTTAGGACTGTGTGGAAATGAAGCCCAGAGTGGAAGCCAGCAGCTCAGCGCAGTGACGCCTGCCAGCTTCTGCTGGGTGGTGAGGACAGTGTATAAAGACAAAGCTCCTCCCTGAGAAAATCCTCCCAAAACAATTCTGTTAGAAGGAATGCCATTCTTCACCTCTTGGTCTACTAAAGCTTGTACACTTTTGGCTGCCCATTTAATTTCAGGTTCATCCTCCAGGGAATCTGATGAAAGCCCAATAACATCAATCCAAGAAGGCATAGCCATGTTCATATTTAGTGTTACAGACATACTAGGCCCATGTAGGCAGACATATTTGATATGTGAACTCATACCGGCAAAGGTTTCTGCCCATCAATGACCAGTATCTCCCAAATCCATGAAGGAAAATAACTGAGGTGGTGGTCTTCCAGGTGGCAGACACGATGGCTGGTAGTGGCACAGACATATTATTGCCGCATATCCTCAGGCTCAGTGGGCCAGTCTCCATCATTTTTTATCCTTTGTATTTTTAGGGAAAGGTCTACAGGGTGTTCAGGGTCTCACTACTAGAACGGACTCATAATGATCCACCTGATTATAGCCTCCCAAGAGCTGGTATTACAGTTGCACACCACCACACCCAGTTTTAACTGCCATCTCAGTGCCCCCGGGGACAGGGCTGGCACTGAAGGCCAGGGGATCGAAACCCCAGCCCTTGACCCTGCAGGCAGGCACTTTAATCCACTGAGCTGTTTGGCCGGCCCTATTATTATTTTATTTATTTATTTATTTATTTATTTATTTTTTTTTTTTTTGCAGAACCAGGGAATGAACACAGGCCCTTGCATTTGCCAGACAATCACTTATTCTACTGAGCCATCTCCCTGTTCTGTAGTATGCCATAACATTGTCATTGGGCTACTAAATGGAGTGATTGGCAAATATTCTCTACAAATATTCATAGCTCTGTCCATTGTTTCAAGACTTCCTTTGCTTTAGAAGAAGAACTTTGCCACACTGATTGTTGATCCCCCTGCTCTTCAAGAAGCTCCTTAGCTGCTATTGTCTGTTGCTCAGACAGAAGTTGCTTTAGTTCCTCTGTAGACAATTCCTCTGAGTGCCCCTCCACAAATTCCTCAAAATCACCGCTGTCTGCCTCTATATGAACTCTGCTATGATGACAATGTCATCAAGTACAGGGTCAATTCAAGTTTCAGGCTCCTCTACACGGCCTTCAATGCTGTCTCCTCTATAATTTTAGATCACAATTTCTTCCAGGCAGATCTCAGTATCCTTAGAGAGACACTGGCCCAGGATTTCTCAATTAATCCCATGAAGGAGAGGTTGTCATTGTGTTCCTTCCAGAACTTGTAAAGGGTTAAATGTACACTTGAGACTATCTAGTTCCTTGGTGTATAGTTTCTTAAAGTTAGCTGTTAAAGTTAGCTGGTTCATAGAATGCAGTAAAGCAATTGCTGTAAGTGGGAGGAACTTTTGTGAGAGCAATGGGAATTCTTCCAAATCTCTTGAGTGAACAGGAGCAATGTCGATTGAAGAGCAACTTTAATGGTAAACATTTGTCCTCTAGATATTTCTTAACAACAGGAGAGAAAGCCTCCCTGATCCACTCAAGAAGATATACTCTTGTCAATGAGGCTTTTGTGTTAGGTCTCCAAGTGACATTTGAAAGTGCTGCATGTAATTTCCAGCAGCCCTTTTGTCTGCTGCTTCGTCATGCCTAGTTATGCTATGAACCATAGATTTCCCTTTAAAATTGTGAAACCACTCCTTACTGGCATGAAATGTTTCACCATTATCATTCACCGATGGATGATTCTTTATGAGATCTGCATTTATAGCCTTAGTTTTTCACAAATTATAGGCTCAGATAGGCTATAACCTGCCATCTGCTTTTTATTTATCTACACTAATAATAACCTTTTTATTTAGCTTAACACATTTTTATTTTAGTGATCAATGATGTAGAGTGTGCCTAAGAAGAGTCACATAGAGAGAAAACATTCTTTCAGGCTTTCACAGAGAACACATTGGCCAAGCAATGGCCATGACTCATCCACATGACTGACACTGACAAAGGTTCTACAATCTGAGGTACAGGATCTCAAGATAAATCCTGAGGGGATTTCACTGACCTTATCAGACCCAAAGGTTACAACTCTTATTGTATAGGTCCTGCTTTACCTTGGTCTTAACCATCCAGCAGAAAAGTATAAAAACAAAATATAAGAAGTAAAGCCATGCTGTTATGTTGAGCTGTAAGGACTCAGGTGAACAATTTCTGACATTGCCAGTCAAGCGGAAGACCCAATACTATTATGAGCTACTGGACTCTTTTAGAATATTTTGCTGAGTTTATACACCTATAATATTCAAATAATGGAACTTAACAAAAAAAGGGTATACAGATGAATTTAGGATAGATATATAGTTGCATTCTCTTAACGAATAGAGTGATTTGTTCTAATGGTGTTTGTAAATAGGATATCATGTCCACATCTTGTACAGCAATTAACCACTAGGAAGAATATATGCAATGTGTTAATTATTGAAACTGTCTTACCAATTTGATTTAAAAGAAAGTAAATAAAAAATAAAAAAACAATAAAAATAGTAAAAAATCAGAAATTATACAAATTTCACTAATAGGAATGCAATAATGATTATTATATTACATATTGTTGTGTTCAAATTAGTTGTTAAGATTTTCAGACATAAGCATGCAGATTAGGAAAAAAATTATAAAACACTTAAAAGGAGAGAGAAATAATTTAAGTATTAACTGGTTTTGTCAACAGACCAGCAGAAATCAGTAGTACAATTATCCAAACTATCTTTTGTATATACATATATATGTCTTTTCCCTTCCTTCTTTTTTTCTTAACTCCTCTCCCTCATCCCAGCTATTCCTCCCCTTTGAACAGTCTCTTCCCCTTTCAAAGTATCTATTGCACCTTTCAGTTTTTATTTACCCTTCCAGGTTCCTATACTAGTGAGACAATACTTGATGGTGACTTACTAATTTTGGTAACAGCTTTAGCAAAACTAGTTTTCTTATATAATTTTTTTCCCTGCAACATTGTTGAGATGGGGATTTCAACATGCTGTTCAGACTAGTTAGATTGCCAACACAAACACTGCTATCATATTTCTCCACAATTTCCTTCTTTTCAAATGGAGTTGCTTTATTTACCTTCCCTTTCTTCCTAAGCATTTTATAAAGCTTTATGGGGGCCATTTTATAGCAGTAATTATAGCAATTATAGAGCAAATCAGGTCCACAAATACATGCTTCTGGGCTCAGACTGATGCTTACATATGCTTTTCTGGCATCATGAGTCTTTGTTTATAACTGCATCCATTGTCAGCATTCGGGGCATAACTCAAGACTTTGATCCTGTGTTAAGTCTAAAATTCTGATCATAACACTAGTCATTCATATGTTAGGCAAGTCATGACTTGAGGGTTCACTGTGTTGAAAAGTTTCAAGGGAAATAATCTAAGAAAAATTATGAATTATCTTCTCTAGAGTACAAAAAAAACCCTAAAAAGATATAAGAATTTGAAATATTCACTATCTGTTAGTTTAAAGAAAAAGTTCATCACACCCCTGATCCATAAAACCTATAGCCTGATATCATCATTAAAGTGAAAAAACCTGTTTCATTACTTTTCTTTAACACTGTAGTAGAAATTGTGTAGGTGAAAAGGCAAGAAAAATAAAGAAACTACTAATTACAATTACAAAGGAAGAAATAAAACCATCATTATTTGAATACAACATGATTTTCTATGCCAACTACTTGAATAAATGAATTGGGCAAGCTGTCAATGTACAAAAAACAATAGCATTCTCTATAATATTAAATCACAATGGAAAGGAGCATGCAAAAGTCTACTACTTCCAGTAACAATAAAATAAAAGATACTTATGGTAAAGTTAATAAAAGAAACACAGACCCACTACAAAGCAGTGCAGAGAGTCATTGTATTAGACTTTAAAAGGTGGATAGGTGCAAAATGATCATGCACTAAGAAACTCAAAATGAGAAGTGGTCAGTTCATCTCAAATTTAACTGTTCTCTCATACAAGCTCCTACTGTACTCCTGCAAGAATAAAAACCACAGTATTGAATGTAAAACTTTCATAAAATGAAATAATTGAATCTGATATGATTGTTAGAATTAAATGTATCTAAAATACCTGTTGCTTGGCAAAAGAGCAGAATGGGAGCATTTACAGCATTGCAAGATTAAATATAAAGGTAGTTACTGAGAAAAAGTGGAGAGAATAGAAAAAAATCTGCATAATAAAATACAGATTTCTTGCTCAAAATCATGCATGTATCGTGTTTATATAATTTTCTAGGTAATTCAATAGGCAAAGTGTAGCCTTTTAAATACACAGTTCAATGGAGTTGGCAAGATAGCTCAGTGGTCTAAAGTTCCTGCTTAGGCAAGCTGCACCACAGTCTGTGCACCAGCCATTCCCTCAGGGCATGCTGAGCTGGACACAAAGAAAGCCCAGAAAAATCCACAGAAGATTAAATACACAGTTCAAGATCCACTGAATAGCTAAAAAAATTTTAAAAAAAAACCTTTCTATCTCATACCATATACTTAAATTAATTCAAAATGGACTTCATATTCCAACATTTAAGTATGTTAAGAATGAGGAGAGTGTGCCTAGCCAAGGAAGCTTTAGTGGATACTTGGGCCATAAATGCACAGTGAAGCCTTTCTAGAAGTCATCTAGGTATGTTTACATTCTTAGCTTCTTTGCTAATATTTCCTGTCAGGGCCACATGGAGTAATGCCAAATTCCATGCTGAAATAAAGAGAAAAGAGACAGTTTTCAATCAATACCATTGTTTTCTTGGTAAGAAATGTGCATGGTTTCCTTAGACTAATCCTTTGAACTAATAACTGTGCTGCTGTAACACTGGCTGTTTCCCTTGAGGGTGCCTACTAGTCTGACAAATGGTTTTCAGAGACTTGAACCATCATTCATAAAACTGAAAGAAATGTAAACAAGTGTCTGAGGAAACACCCTCAATAAATAAGATATTCTATAGGTGATTTACAATCCCACAGTAACAATGACCTCTTTTTTAATAATAATTTAAACAATATTACTCAACTCTTCTCCTAAGGATTCCTTTGGAAAGTATGTGAGTCTCAAAAGTAAGAAAAACAGAAATAAAAGAATACAATTAATATAATTTAAATCTTCATGGCTATTTTTGATACACTGTCAGAAGCCTAAATGTCATAATCATTTAAAGAATTGCTACAGTTTCATACTTAAATAAAAATACATTTAAAGATAAAAATGTAATTGTTAATTTCACCTGGAAGAATGAGAATGTTGAATTCTGCAATAATTGCACTCTGTTCTCCATGTGGGAATTTTCAATTATTTCTTGACTGTAAGATAAGGGTTTCTCTAATAATTTAATTTCTATGTTTTAGAGTGGTTTGCGAATGAGCTGACTGGCTAAATTGGCTTTTACTTTTCTTTTCCTTCTTTTTTTTTCTGATGGCAGGATATAGTCTTTAAGCATTTACAAAGCCAAATTAGTAATCCAAGTAGTATCTGAGGCAAAATTTATAACCTCTATTTCATATTCATGGAAGTGGGGCAGAACCATCTATGAATACAGTATTAAATACTGATTCTATGCTTTGTCATCTTTGTGAATTATTTTTAAGAATCAGCATTTTGTTTTTGCCTTCAAAGTCACCTAAGAATGCACAATTTTTATTTTGTATTTGATCCTAGTGTGAGAGAACTCAGAGAAACTAAAAGACTTTTTGTGTGCTAAAGCAAAACTGGTACTTTCAGAGTCATTATCTCCCTAGGAGATTTATTATAGTTTATTATATGTATCAGATACCCAGCACAAAGCAACCTGAGAATTGAATAGAAAGACATTTTTTCTCATTTTAGTTTTCGTTTGAGGCTAACATTTTTGGTCCATTTCTAGCATTGTCTCAAGTATTTTAGACAAACAAAAGTTCTGTCCAGAAATGCTGCAGTGTCTCACATGTTCAGGCAGGAGATATATCAGGAGAAAGGTTTCTCTTCTTGTTTGGCCAAAATAGCATATCATGGCTGCACTATATCTCCTCAGGATAGAGTAGACATGGTCTCCAATGATAGTACTGCCAATACTCTAGAATTAATTTGGTTTCTTTCCTTTTATATATTTATTTAAGTGAAAGGTAAACAAATCATACTCACCAGCTATTTGGTAACGAAACATCAACAAATAAAGGCTTGACTGAATTTGCCACACTTCAACTAACTTTATGGACTCAGTGTAGACAAAAGGTGATTTCAAGTGGAGCAGTGCTGGGCTAGAAGTAATACAATTTTGTTAAACAGAATTTAAATAAAAATACTGAAATGTCTAGTGAGTTTATAAGTGGAAGGATAGCAATTTCTAACAATGATAACACCTAACATTAAATAAAAATTTCAAGGGAGCATCATAACTGGAAACATTTTTTAAGTACAAAGATCTCCAACTTATATCAGTGACCTATTATATCAGTAATCTATATCAGTAACCCATTGCATATTGAAAAACTATTTTATCTGAAAAACTTTATGTAGGACTTAATTTTCTATCATTATTATTATCATTATTTTTATTATCTTTTATATATTTAGGAGGGTGTACAGAGCCTCACTACACAAATTGGACTCATAGTGATCCTCCTGCTTCCAGCCTCCAAAGCACTGGAATTACAGGCATGCACCATCACACCCAGTCCCAATCTCAGATTCAGCATGCCCAGCACAGCACACCGGGTCCGTGTGCCTGTGTAAGCCTGTGTCTGTGTTCCTGGTCCGCTGAGCTATCTGGCAGGCCCAACTTTCTATTATTATAAATGGAAAAATTAATCATTTCATTTCAATCCAAAACTCCTAACATCCTTTGAAGTAACTAAAATGTTCTAACACATATATTATATTATATAATATGGAATTAGTAACCATGTATTAAAATATTTTAAACATTTTTCCAGGACCAGGGATGTAGCTCAGCAGCATAAATGCCTGCCTGGCAAGTGCATGGTCCTGAGTTTGATCTCTAGCACCACAAAAAAAATTACCAGTGAAAAAATTATTTTCAATATTGTCCTAACTGAAAAAGCCATAAAGTATTACAATTATTGAACATATTGTGATATATATTGAATAAACTAGTTAGTATATCTATTACCTTACTTAAAAGATTTTTGGTGATTAACTTGAAACTTACTTCTTTAGATATTTTTAAATTTTAAAACAATTTTAAACTATTGCTATAGGTTCCATTTAATGGTGTCTCTTTATTGAAAAAATATTCATGACTCACCTCTTCCTTATTGACTCTTAGGGTTGTTTTTAAGGCATTGGTGCATCATTCTAACATTCTGTAAGTTATGTGTAGGATGCAATAGAAACATTTTACATAAAATATTGTACTGCATTTTTTCAATTGTAATTTAAAATTGTCCCATTGAAACATTAGAGAGGAAACAAATAAAAGACTTTTTTTTTCTGTATTTAGGACATGGTCTACAGGGTCTCACTATGTAGATTGAACTCGTAGTGATTCTCCTGGTTTCAGCCTCCCAAGTACTGGGTTTACTGGGGTGGGCCAACACTACCAGTCTCAATCGCCATCTCAGCACACCCCGTGGGCAGGGCCGGCACAGCATGCTGGGGACTGAAACCAGGACCGAGCTCTCTGCCTAAGCAGGTACTTTAGTGCGCTGAGCTATCAGGCTGGCCCTTAAAAGACTCTTTTGAGAAATAATTACAAAGTTTGCATATTAAAAGAATGTCATCAGTGTTGCATAAAAAACCTTAACAGAAAGCGTTCTGTAGAGGATGCCTAGAATACAACAATTTCCATACATCTCTATAAAATAGAAAGAGGGGAATGCAAAATATCTTGTAAAAATCCACACTAGAATTTCTGTGCAGAGGTCTCAAGCATTAGCTACAACATAGGGTTTTAATGCAAAATAATAATAATAATAATAATAATAATAATAATAATAATAATCAACCAGTCATGGCAGCACATGCTTGTAATTGAGCACTCCGGGAGGCTGAGATGGGAACATCACAAGTTTGAACCTAGCCTGGAAAATTTAGCAATTATATTAGCCAGCTTTCCCAATGCTGAGACAAAATACCCTACACTAACAACTTGAGGGAGAAGAAAGTCAATTTGACTCATAATTTTTAGATGATCTAGTCCAGGGTTGTCTGCTTTGAAGGTAGAAGTAGCATGATAAAAGGGCATGGGAGAGAAAGAGTGCTTACCCAAGAGCAGTCAGAAAACAGAAATAAGGGAAGAAACAGAGAAAATAATCCATCCTTGTAGGTCACACCCCAATGATCCATTTAATGAGACCAAACTTCACATCCAAACACAAGGCATTTGAGAGACACTTCTTATCCAAACTGTGACATTTAACTACTACCTGTCAAAGGCTTATGTGTACTTCATTATAAACAATGTTATTTTCATATATTTCTTTTTAAAAAAGTTTTCTATTTTATTTTAAAGACTAAAAACAAAAACAAAAGCAAGAACAAATAGCAAAAGCAAAAACAGAAACAGAGTAACATACGACAAAGCATATGATACATATTTTCAGAACAAGAATAGCAAATTAAAATGGTTGTTATATTACATAATTTTATTGTCAAATCTGTTCTTCAGATGAACAGATATAGGTTTGTAACATTGAACAAATAATTGAATATTAATGCTTGCTTTCAATAAACTTTAAGAATTTTTTCTGGACATTTTTATTTATTTTTAATTTATTTTAAACAGTATAATCATAATTGATTAGACATTAGAGATGGTACACATTTAGAATGACAAATGAGAGGAATTCAACCATGGGTTTTGAATTGCACATTTCTATCTTCAATGTAGTTCATCAGATTACAGATACTAGCATGTAGAGTTAGTCGAAGTGAAAATTTTAAATATTAAATGCTATTTTCCAGAAGCTGATGGGAGCTAGTAATATAATCATCTCAGTTATCCTGTCTATATACTTGCATGATTATTCCCCTTCCTTTTTTCTTATCTTGTCTCCTTTCTATCATCATTGATTTTATTCCTTATGTTAAGCTTCTTTCTATTTTACTATAACTTTCAGATATTATTTATTCTTCCAGGTTCTTATGCTAGGCAGACAATAAGAGATTTACACATGTGGATCTGATTTATTTCACTTATGACTGTAGCCTCTAGTTGCATCCATTTACTGACAAAGGTCTTAAGATTGTCTTTCTTTATAGCTAATACTCCATTGTATAAAAATACTACAACTTTTTATCCATTCCTCAGGTGATGGGCATTTTGGTTGTTTCCAAGATTTGGCTATGACAAATTATGCTGCTGTAAACATGGAGTCACACATATCGCTGTAGTTTGATGTTTTCACTTCTTTTGGAGAAATACTGAAAAGGGGAATAGCTGAGTTGAATGGAACTCCAATCCTACTTTACAGAGGCATCTCCACACTGATTTCCATAGTGGTGGTACCAGTCTGAATTCCCACAAGCAGTGGAAAAGGGTTTCTTTCTCCCCACAGCCTCTCTAGCATTTGTTTTTAGTTGATTTCTCTATGACAGTCATTATTTCTGGGATGAGATGGTATCTCAATGTTGTTTTAATTTGCATTTCTCAAAAACCTAGTGCTGTGAAACATTTTTGCATGTATTTATTTGTCATTTGCATTTCTTCCTCTGAGAAGTATGTATTCATTTCAGATGTCCACTTTTGGAAAGGGTCTTTGAATTTTAAGGGTCTGAATTTTTTTAGTTTTTTATATATTCTATGTAGAAGTCCTTTGTCTGAGTGATTGTTGGTTAAGATTTTTTTTCCAAATTTATGGGTTGACTTTTCACTAACTTGCTGATTTCTTTTGAGGTGTAGAAAGTTCTCCGTAATATGAGACCCCAGTTGTCCATTCTTTAAAATATTTTCAGGGCAGTTTGTTTTTTTGTTCAAGAAGTCTCTGCCTATATCTATGTCTTCAAGATTTCTACCTTCTTTCACTTACAATAGATTTAGTCTCTTTGTTTTAGTGTTTAGATTTTTAATCCATTTTGAATGAAGTTCAGTGCATGGTGATAGACGCAGTTCTAGTTTTAATTTTTGGCATGTGTAGAGCCAGTCTTCGCAGCACTATTTGTTAAAGATGCTATCTTTCTTCCAGTGAACATGTTCGACACTATTGTCAAAGATAAGTTGGCTGAGTGTGTTTGTAGTTGAATCTGCATCTTCTAGTCTATTCCACTGATCCTCAGGTCTACTTTTTTTGTGCCAGTACCATGTTGATTTTATCAAAGTAGTTTTGTAGTATAATTTCAAGTCAGGAGCTATAGTGCTTCCTGTTTGCCTTTGTTGCCTAAGATTGCCTCTGCTATTCTAGGTTTTCTCTTGTTCCAAATAAATTTTAGGAATATTTTCTCTAGATCTATGACCTATATTGATATTATTTTGATAGAGATTGCATTAAATTTGTATAAAAACTTAAGGATTATGGCCATTTTCACCCTGTTGCTTCTTATCCAGGACAAAGCATATTTTTGCATTTTTTGAAATCCTATTCAATCTCATTTCTCACAGAATTATAATTATTACTGTATATACCTTTTACTTCTTTTGTGAGATTAATTCCTAAGTGTTTAATTGTTTTGAATGCTATTGTGAGAGGTGTTATTTCTCGCTCAGTGAATTTGATGTCTGTGTACCAGAATGTTATTGATTTTTGGATATTGACTTGGTATCCTGCTATGCTACTAAATTTGTTTATTAATCCTAGGACCTTCCTGGTGGATTTTTTGTGTCTTCCACGTACAGTATCATGTTGTCTGCAAATAATGATAGTTTAACTTCCTTGCCTATTTTTATTCATTTTATTGTTTCTCTTGTCTAATGGCTGTAGCTAATGATTCCAGAACTATATTGAATAGGAGTGATGATAGTGGATATCTTTCTCTTGTATCTGATTTTTAGAGTAAAGCTTTCAGTTTTTATCCATTTAGAGTGATGTTGGCTGTTGGTTTGTTATAGATGGCTTTTGTCAGATTGAGGTATATGCCATCTATTCCACTTTTCTTTATGAATTTGATCATGAATGAGGTTTGGACTTTGTCAAAAAGACTTTTCCATTTTTATTGACATGATTGCACAGTTTTTGGTTTTGGATCTATTGATACGGTGTATTAAATTTATAAATTTGCATATAGAGAACCATCCCTGCATCCCTGGGATGAATCCAGTGATTGTCGTGTACAATCTTCCTGGTGATTTTCTGCGTTCTATTTGCTAGTATTTTATTGAGGATTTTTGTATGTGTTCAGGGGGGAGACTGGCCTGTAATTGCCTTTTTTGGTTGGCTCTTTGTCTGGTTTTGTTATCAGTGTGATATGTACCTCCACGAATGACTGTAGCAATATTGCTTACTTTTTAATTTCATTGAAGATTTTGAGGTGTACTGGGATTAAATCTTCACTAAATTTCTTGTAGAATTGAGCTGTGAGTCCATCAGGTCCTGGGCTTTTCTTTGTTGGTGAGTTTTTATTACAGTTGACATTCAATGGCTGACATTGTGTTGTTCAGTGGTTTTATACCTTCTTGATTCAGTTTTGATTATTTGTACCTATCTAAGAATCTGTTCTATGTATTTGATTATGTGAGAATACATATTTCAAAATGTCTGTGATGATCTTCTGAATTTCCACAGGATCTGTAGTAGTTATGCCCTTTTTAGTTCTCTATTTCTTGAATTTGAGTTTTTCTTTCCTTTTTCAAGGAATTGTCTAGGGGTTTATCAATTTTACTTAATCTATCAAAGAACAAGTTCTCTCATTAATTTTTGTATTTTTCTTTTGTCTTAATTGCATTAATTTCTCCTCTAATCATTCTAATTTCCTGCCTTCTTTAGGATTTGGGATTGGTTTGCTCTTCTTTTTCTAGAAGCTTGAGGTGCAGCTTTAAGGTATATATACTTTTTTCTCATCTGTTTTCCTAATGTGTGAGTTTACCAGTATAAATTTCCCTCTGAGAACTACTTTCACTGAATCCCACAAATTCTTGTGAGTTGTGTTTGAATTTTGGTTGTATTTTAGACATTGTTTAATTTTATCTGCAGCCCTTTGTATTCTGAGGAGGGCATTATTTAACTTCCATATGTTTCTGGAGTTTTTGTGCTTTGTTCCTTTCTTTTTTATTTTTTATGTATTTAGTACAGGGTCTACAGGGTCTCATTGCAGATTGGGCTTGTAGTGATCCTCCTGCTTTCACATCTCAAGCACTGGGCTTATAGGCACATGCCATCACGCCCAGTCTCAATCTCAGTCTTAGTGTGCCTTGGGGGCAGGGTGGCATGGAATTCCTGGTATTGAACCCTGGTCCCTGCGCTTGCCTAGGCAGGTGCTTTAGTCCACTGAGCTATCTGGCTGCCCTTGCCTTCTTTTGTTATTAATTTCCAGCTTCATTGCAGTGTGGTCAGATAACATGGGGGTGGTAATTTCTGTTTTGCCTTTACTTAAGCATGATCTAAGAAATAATATGTGGTCTCTCTAGAGAACATCCCATGTGCAGCTGAAAAGAATGTGTATTCAGATGTTGTTTGGTGGAATACTCTATTAATGTCCACTAAATTCATTTGTTCAAAGGCTTGGTTCAGTTCTGCTCTTTGTTGATTTTTTTTTCTACTTGACCTTTCTTTTTTACATAAGGAGTTGTTAAGGTTCCCTAATAGGATTATGCTATTCTTTATTAGATATTTCATATCTTTAAAATTTGTCTTATATAGTTTGATGCCCCCATATTTGGTGTGTACATATTTATGACTGTTATCTCTTCCTCTTGATGCTTTCCCTTAACAAGTATGTAGCGACCTTCTTTATTTCATTTGATCATTCTTGGTTTGAAGCATAGATTGCATTCAAACAGAATAGCTATTCTTGCTTTTTTCTGAGCTCCTGGTCCATGTAGTATTATTTTCCATGCTTTTGCTTTCAGCTTATGAATTTATTTTTGGGTTAAATGTCTTTCCTGAATACAACATATAGCTGGATTTTTTTTTCTTGATTCACTCTATCAATCTATTTCTTTTAGTGGGTGAATTGAGTTCATTTACATTGTGGTCATAATTGGTATGTATTGGTTTATGTTTGTCATGTTATTTCCTGCTATTAGTTTTCTGCTTTTCCTGTTTCTAATTTTTTGTCCTGTGTCATGAGTTCTTTCTCTTGTTGTCCTTGGAATTGTGATCAACTTGATGCCTCTCTAGAACATATTTCAGTAATTTGTGAAGTGTTGGTTTAGTCATTATGAATTGCTTTAGGTGCTTTTGTCATGGAAGTATTTCACTTCTGCATTAATTTTGCAAGACAGTTTTGCAGGGTATATTAGTATGGCTTGGAATTTGTTTTCTTGTAGGACTTGGAATATTTTGCTTCATGCTCTTGAATTAATGGCTTGTGGTGAGAAATCTAATGTTATTCTGATGGGTTTTCCTTTAAATGTGGTCTGTTTCTTTCCTCTAGTGGCTTTATTATGTTGGTCTTGTGCTGAATTTCTGGAATATTATTATTATATCTGGGTATAGATTTAATTTGGTTGATATTTTGAGTTCTATGTGACTCACTTATCTGAATATTAGATTCTTTCCCCATATTTGGGAAGTTTTCTGCTATTCCTACTGCTAATTTTCATTATATGTCATTTTTGTTGGTTCTTTCTTTCTCATTGATGCCTATTAGTCTTGCTATTTATCTTTGCATCATCTTGCAGCTGCTGAATTATTGTTTCCTGGAATCTTGTTTAAGAGCTTTTAAGAGACTCTTTCTTACTTGTTCCTTAGCTGTAACAGTGTCTTAAAGGTGTGAAAGTCTATCTTCTCTTTCTTTCTTTCTCTCTCTCTCTCTTTCTTTCTTTCTTTCTTTCTTTCTTTTTTCTTTCTTTCTTTCTCTTTTGCATTTTAGGGCAGGGTCTACTGAGTGTTTAGGGTCTCACCACTAGATTGGACTTGTAGTGATACACCTGTTTACAGCCTCCCAAGAGCTGGGATTACAGGTGTGCACTACCACGCCCAGCCTCAATTGTAGTCTCAGCATGTCCTGGGGGCAGGGCCAGAATGGCAGTCCCAGGGATGGAACCCTTGGCCCCTGCACCTGCTTGCAAGTTCTTTAATCTGGTGAACTATTTCGCCAGTCCCAACTATCTTCACTTTCATCCATATGGTTTTGGCAACTTTTAATGGAGTTTTTATTTTCTTGTATATCTCTTTGAATCTGTTTCATGCATTCTGTATCTTCCCTATATTGTTCATTCAACTGTTTCCATCATTTTTTTCTATTCTCCTGTATTTTTTAATCAATGTCTTCTTTAGAAACACTTTGTAATTCTTTCATTATAGTTATAATTTCCCTTTTTACCTAAGAGATTATTTCTGATCTGATTTCCTATATACCCTTCTGCAGTTGTTTCTTTACTTCAGTTGCTATTATTTCAGAGATTTCAGGTGTGTGACTTCCAATTTCTTCTATGCTGATGTCTCTGGGGTTTGTTTTGTGTGGGTTTGGGGTCTGGGATTGCATTTTGTTCCTTCTTTTTGTTATTTTCTATTTAACAGAGAACTCTATTTTGAGTTGGTGGTTTTTTTTTTTTGTAAAAATTTGATATTAGATAGTTGTATCACTGCAATTAGAAACTCTTTTAAAAGGATCTGTTCTTTAGGCATCTCCCTTATGTTAGAGATTCTTGTTTTGTGAGGATGTCCTAGTATTTTACCTTCTCTATTCATTGAGAGTGAGAATTTTCTTCCATTTGGCACTGTACTCCGTCATTTGGTATAGGGTTTTAGTGAGGTTATTATCCAAGTGCTACCCAATATTATTACCCAAGGGAGATCATGTCCTTAAGGGATATATTGTATCCTATTTACAGTAGTACAATTAGCAATACTGATAAAAGCTAGGTCAATTTACAAATTGATGAACTTTTTTAAGTAATAATTTTGCACTTTAGATGATAGGAGCAAATATAGCTATATAACAAAGCAGATGACAAATTGGAAATTTGAGGGCTGACCAGATAGCTCACCAGATTAAAGGACCTTTTTAGGTAGGCTCAGGGACCAGGATTTGATCCCAGGGGTGCAGTGCTGGCCTTGCCCTTGGGGAGTACTGATAGGGTGATTGAGAATGGGTGTGGTGGTGTGAGCCTGTAATCCCCACGCTCTGGAGACTGAAAACAGGCAGATCACTACAAGTCCAATCTATGTAGTGAGACCCTGTAGACCCTGTACTAAATACATAAAAAAATTAAATTGGGAATTTGTATTTGAATTGGCTCCCCTGAGTTCTGTCTGGGTACATCCCTTCATGTACTTGGAGTTTTCTATGAAGACTAGTTCACCCAAATGACCTCTTACCACTTCTGTGCTGTGAGGCTCCTCCCCATGGGGCTGGGCCTCAGTCTGGGCCCCACTGGGCCCAGGAATATGCCTTAGTTCACTGTGTCTAGTTCTAACAAACTTGAACTTGGCCAGCCATCCCTTCTTGCTGGGCTCGGCTCCTTTTGGCTCTTCCCTGCTGAACTGATTTTTATATATTTCATACACTTTACCTGGGTGAAATGTAGACAACTTTTCTGTCAGATTGTAACACACACTGTCTATAGTCCCACTGCCAATAGAGTCCTTCCTTTCTTCCATGTTTTACACGGGATCAGCTTTGTAAGTACTTCCTTTCTGGTGAAACTGCAATGTTTTCACACCTTTTGACTACCATTTGCCCTTGATTCTGATTAACATTTGACTAATAGCACTCAAAAATATTCATACCATGGTTGACTGTTAGGCTATTTTGAAATTTTCTCTTGCAGATCAATTACTCTTCTGCTTTAAACTTAATCTCTTCCAAAGTCTCATCATATGGACAAAATGTACACAAATATCCTGCCAAAGTGTAACATACATGGCCTCTAGACCAATTGCCAATGAAGTCCTTTGTTCCAATGAAACCTGCATTATTAACAGAATTATGGTCTTCTGAGCTCTAACCAGAACAACCTGTAAAACTCAGCTACAAAATTCTGCAGCTTTTCTAGCTGATGTCATCAGATGTTTCCAAACTCCTCTAGCAAACCATTTGCAAAGTTTCCAAATCAGATGGTCAGGTAAAGTCAGATGGTCCCTGTCTTGGTACCAATTTTCTCTTAGTCTGATTTCCTGTCCCTGGGACAAAGCAACCAACAATCAGTACTTAAATTGCAAGAGTTTTAAATTAGCTCATGTTTTTCTGAGAGTTTATGATTGTTTTTAATGCAAAAAAAAAAAAAGGAAAGCATGGCAGAAGGGCACAATAGAGGAAATCTGTTCACCTGAGCACAGCCTAAAGCCAAGACAGAAGGAAGAAGCTGTGGAAAAGAAAATGCCAGTCCATGTCACATACTGGTGATCTGCCTCCTCCAAATAGGCCACATCTCTGAACAGGAATTTTGGGGACACTTTAGCTCTAAATCATAGCAGTAACTGCCAGGCTCTGGTTCAAAATAAGTATGAAATAATATTATGATAAAATAAAAATTAGTGACAAAGAATGCAAAAACAACACCGGAATGAGCAAAAATACAAAAAAAAAAAAAATAAAAAACCCATAAAATGATGTATCATAACTTCTTCAGTTTGCAATAGCATGTACACACTAAAATAATCTTTTTAAGTTTCTTGTCCATTCTTGTCCTATCATTCTCTATATAACTACTTTTCACATGTACAAACTTGGATCAAGCTTTGACCTTCTGTTTCATAATCTATTATGCTGGATATAATGAGGATGAGATGATGCAACACAGTGAATGGTTCCTGATTTAGTTTGGCTAAATTGAGCTGCCAGTGACCCAAATAATTACAATGGAATCATAAACAAATAAATTGTGTGTCACTTAAATGAAATTTAGATTCAGGAGAGTCATTCTGTCACTTGGAATCCATGAATTCGACCTCATGATTCAAGACGGCTACTTACACTCCAGCCTTCTGTCAGCAGAAAGAAGGTAGGGGAAATGAGGATGTGCATTGTCTCTTTCTGGACACATCCAAAATATTGGTTGTGACATTCCTACTAACATTCTATAGGTGAGATCTTAATGACACGTCTATAACTGAGTACAATCCAGTGTGAAAAAAACATAGAAATTATTCTGGAAAACTAGAGAGGAACATAAGTCAAGGATTATGGTGCCTGCTTGTAGTCCGGAATTATAGAAGTCTGAAGCAGAAGTGTTGCAAGTTGGATACTAGCCTTGATAAGTGTTTTAGGTAGAACCTCTCTACAACAAAAAATAAAACATGGCTGTGGATGTGGCTGGCTTAGTGTGAAGACTCTAGGTTTAATTCCTAGTACCACATGATAATAATGTTATTAGTATAATATAATAAATGACATATAGATAATAATTTGCATATTATATATTTATATATAATGAATAATTATTAGTAGTAACATAATGATGATGATGATTAAATAATGGAGAATAAACATTTAAGGAAATTTAACATTTTCCTACCATTTTACTATAAATTCATGGATTAATAGCCATTTGGATGAGAAAACTACTGCCCATGGGTCAAATTTAACCTTTCACCAATGTTTGTATATTATCTTTTAGTCTTACCATGATGGTCACTCTTTTCTGTTGCCTATATTGCTATGTTTAGACTACAGTGAAAAACCAAATAGTTACAACAGAGGCCTTATGACCTGAAAAGTACTTACTAACTAGTCCTTTATAAAACAAAAATGAAGATTTCTGGCCATTACTAACAAAAGCAAAAGGTTTCCTCATTCCTGGTAATTCTGATAGGTCTTTTCAACTTATATGTGGGTTTTTCTGCAACTAATTTCTTATAGAATGATATCTCCAAGGCGTTGACTTTTGCTTTATTTTTACTGTCCACAATCTACCATGACAATGTCATTTATCAAACAAGGAAGATGTTCTTGCTTGACCCTAATGGTATTGTTCTGATGGAAGACAAAGTAGTAGAGATGCTGTGCTTTCTATTTTGATTTTATGTTCTCTATCAAGATAAATGTTGTTTGCATGGAAAAGCAATTAAGGGAAAAGATGGATCAAAGATTATGATAGTACAGATCTATGCTAAATGTCTTTCCTAACTGAATCGTATCTCAAGAAACTGAAGTCACTTATATGAGTTTGACTAATGGCTCTCAGCCTTACTGGGATAATCAAGAGAAATGAAGTAATTACAGAGGACAAACACATGATATTTTAATTATTCAGAAAAATATTATTTTGACCAAATTTAGCCTGGTAATCCTCTGGAATGATTTATTAAATGAAGTGTATGAGCAACAAACCAGTAGAAGGATCTGACTTTGATCATTACAGTCAATACATATTTCACTCTCATGCTAAGTGCTGTCTCAAAATTAACATTGAAAATGTTTCATATCATCAATTAAATAAAAATTAGCTATGAAATTAATCTATTTTCAGAAGACACATGAAGGAAAAAAATAATTCTGGAGTAGGCTTTTCAATTTGAGAATGTTATAATAATGACTTAAAATAAATTGCTAGAATATATTATTGACAAGTTTAAAACTCTGTAATGCAAAGCTATTTAGCCATATTGCAATGCCAAGCAGAATTCTTTCCTTCAATGAAAACTACAAAATGAAGTTATAAAACCATATATTATAAGCCATAGATAAAAAGGCATGTAAGAAAATATGGTTAAAATTTTAAAGTAATAAGAAAGTATATGAAAAGTACAACCATAATTTGTTGATTATATTTTAGTTATTCATTAAGTTGGAATATCAACATAAAGTATCCTAGATTATCAGGTTAATCATATTTTGTGTTATTTTGATATATTAAATTTTGAAATGCTAATTCGAAAATTTGAATTCACTTTCCATCATAGGAATCTCTCAGCAACATTGTATCTTATTCATGTTTTTGTTGGGGATAATTATAATCAATTATCAATCTCACCAAAAATAGTGCATGTACATGTTATGTGTGATATTGAATCAGTTATAATCACAATGAAAATTTTTGGCAAAAGAAAAATATTTCCTTTCATAAGTTCCTTGAAACTTTATCTTAATTGACTTGATTATAACTCCAGTTAAAAACACTAAACTGTGTGAGTATATTACACTTGATCAAAGTGAGAATTAAGTGACTAGATTCAGATGTTTATGCCTCATTCATTTTGTAAAAATGCAGGAAGACAACTAGGTTTTATTGATACTTAGTGACAATATCTTTTTAGTAGACAAAATTGTGATGCCAAGAACCTTTTTGTTTTTATTCTAATGAATTTGCACTGAAGGTAAATATGCAGTTGATGTGTTTAATGCTACTGAAGTAGAAATACAGAAACAGTAGTAAGAAGCACTCATTTAAAATTTCCTATGGGTCAGGGAGTGCCTCAGACTTCTTAGCTGCCTAATCTCATTGAGTCCTCATAGTTCTCTGATATAGGTTACACAGAACGCAAATATTTTCTCTTACATAATAACCCCTTACCATGCATACTATCCTCCATCTTCTCTTGGTTATTCTTAGACTTCATTTGTTACAATTTTTCTCCTCTTTACATCATTACTTTTCCTCTTCTTTAGAGCATTCCCATCAGAACACAAAATTTTGACTAGTTATCCCCTAATAATTTAATAAGGAAATTTTCTTTTGACTATTCTTCTCTCCCTAACCTCATCATTCTACTCTCTATTGTGAACAAAAGAACTAAAAAGAGTTAGCTATGTTTTCTGCTTTTGTTATCACCTACCCAACTCTTGCTCAGTTTCCTCTAGGCCTAAGAACCTCTTTGTTTTCCTTCTAACATTCTAAGAATCTGCTTAACAAAGAATTGGTTTGCTTGCTTTTTGTGCTAAAGGGAGTGCTTCCTCTCAGACATCCTGCCTCATTTCCTTCTGAATACTGCTCAGATTTCATCTTCCTATTGAGGTATAAATTGAGTATGATTAAAGTAAAAAAACTACCAAGTACCCAAAAGTCCCCAATCCCAATATTTCCTAACTTCCTCACCCTACATAATTTTTTTTTAAATTTATCAACATCTGGCTCACTATATATTTACTTTCTTATTTGGCTGTATGTCACCATTAGCATGTGTTCACTGTTTTTCAAATACAAATTAAGAGACTAAAGTTACTCCTTATTATTTTTGTGCAAGGATTCACTATGCAGGTCAGACTTCTAGTGATCCTCCTGATTTCTGAGTCCCTAGTGCTGGGATTACAGGCCTGCGCCACCACACCTGGACTTCATCACCTGCTCAGTGTGCCAGAGGGCGGGGCTGGCAGAGCATGCGGTGCCACTTCAGTAACTTCTTAAAGAAATACTTTAAATTATTGATTTTAGGGGCAGGGATATAGCTTTGCAGCATAAGTGTTGGCTTGGCAAGCTCAAGGTCCCAAATTTGACCCCCAGTATGGATAATAAATAAATAAATAAATAAATAAATAAATAAATAATTGATCTTGTTTTCCTTCACATTTGCCTCATAATTAATAATAAATATTTATGAGTTACAAAGAAGCTGAAAAAATGTAGCTATTAAGGAGTTGGATGGGGAGAAAACTGTCAATAAGAACTATACTAGAGGGGCTGGGAAGATGGCTCAGTAGAATAAATGCTTCCTTGGCAAGCACAAAGGCCTGAGTTCAATCCCCAGTTCCAACAACAACAACAAGAAAAAGAACTATACTAGAAGAATCTCATTCAAAAGTGTTTCATAATACAAAGATTTAAATATGACATTTTAGGGCGGGCCAAATAGCTCAGTGGATTAGAGTGCCTGCTTAGGCAGACACAGCAGGTTTGTTCCCCTGGTGTGCTGTGCTGGCCTGCCCTGAAGGCCTGCTGACAGGGGCATTGAGACTGGGCGTGGTGTTGCTATCCCCTGTAAACCCAGCTCTTGGGAGGTTGAACACAGACAGATCAGTCTGAGTACGATCTACTTAGGGAGACCCTGTAGACCCTGTAAACCCTTACTGAAATACAATAAATAAATAAATATGACATTTTAAATGAAATGTTCAAAGAAATAACTTCATCTCTTTAGAACTAAAACTATTTTGTTTTGTTTTTTGGAACAGTGTCTGGTTATGTAGTTCAAACTGCCCTTCAATTTACTGTGTACCCTACACTGGCCTCAAACTTGCAGCAATCGTCCTGCCTCAGCTTCCCAAGGGCTAAGATTACAAGCATGCACTACCATGCCTGACAGAAAACTATTATAATTGTCTTTCACCAAAGAATCCTCAGTAAATTAACAGTTGATTCCTACTGAGATAATATTTTTGAAATTTTTAAAACATTGCAAAATATAAATGTTACCTTCAGCAAAATTGTCCCTTCAAAATAAAGAAGTTAAAACATTCCAAGATCAGTAAAAGAGAAGTTTGGTCACTAGCACAACTGCCCTCCAGGAAATTCTAAAGGGAGTTATTCAGGTAGAAATCCAGGTACACTACAAAGTAACTTGAATCCACATGAAGAAATAGACAATAATTGAGGAAAATAAGGATATAGGAAAAAATATTTTTAGAAACAGAATAAATGCAATTTTGCTTTTAACCTATTTTTTCCATGTAATTTAACAGGTAATTACACAAAGCAATAATTATAAAACTGGGCTGATGGGCTTGTATTGTATAAAAATACAGCTAATATGACAATAATAGAAAAGAAATAGAATATGGAGCTTATTTTTATGCTGCTGGTATTAATTCATAGAGGGTAACTATTTTTTATTTAGAATTGTTTAATTAATGTTAATCATAATTCTTAGAGCAACTACTAATTATGTAACTCAAGATGTACAGTAAAAGAAAGGATGTAGTATAAAATCTCTACTTAAAAGAAAGGCAGTAAACAAAAATACATAAGATACACAAAATACTATTAATGAAACACCTATAAATATTATTTAATAAGTATTTACATTTAATATAAGTGAATTAAGCAGTATTCCAAAGGAATGTACTGTCGTAATGGATAAAACTACATGATTAAAATATATGGTTTTTGTACCAGATACATTTTGATTTACTTCATTTATTTTGTGCTGCTAGGAATCTAATCCAGGGCCTTGCACATTCTACATGAGTGCTCTATCAAAGCTAAACTCCCAGCTGAAATACACAACATGATTGAAAAACAAAAGATGGAAAAAAGAGAAACCCATGCAAACAATGTCAATACTAAATACAATGCCAACACTAATACAACACATGAAAAGATTCTGAATGTCATATTAGACAGTGTGGATTTAAAACTATTAGATACTACTTCCAGCTATAAAATCAATCATAATCAAAATGATGGGCAGTAATATGTGCTAATGAAAATGTGTAGAAATTGAAAACTTCCTGTCTTTAGTGGTGACATGAAATTTATGCAGCTACTTTGCAAAACAGTGTATCAACTCCTCAAAGTTTTAGTAGAATTATCAGAAGACCCAGCAATTTTATTTATGTACAGAGGGAGGGACATTAAACAATTAAAATTTGTAAATGAATGCTCATAAATCTATTTTATAAGAGCAAAGAAGTAAAAATAATTCCAGTATCCACCAGATGGTGAATGGATGAACAAACTGCACCATATATAAGCAATGAATATTATTTGGTCATTAAAAATGAAGTACTGATAAATAGTGCAACATTGATTAACCTTGATAATATTATGCTGAAAAGTATAAAGCATACAAAAAGCTTCCAGATTTTATTATTCTAATTACACATTATATCCAGATAGGAAAATCTCTAGAGACAATAGGCTTATTGTTGCTGCAGCTAGAGACAAAGGGAAAATGAAGTTACTGCTAATGGCATGGGGTATCTTTTGGAGTGATGAGCTATTCTGTGGTGGTGATAGCACAGATCTATAAATATATAAAACTCGCTGGATTATACACTGTAAAATTAAATTTTATGGCATATGAATTATCACAGAAATTCAAGAAATAAACAAGTTAAGAGAAATAAAAGTCATGTTGGATTAAGGATTTATGAACACTCATTTTTACTTCTCTCTCTGTTTGTATGTTTGACCATTACTATAGCTAAAAGATATTAAAATGTTAACAAATCATAAAATAAAAAAATTTTAATTGATAAGTAATAAATCCATGAATCAATGTGATTTTAGAACTTCTGGGCTAGATATAGGATAGAAGTGTATGTATAATTCACATTATATATGTTCAGAAATGCATGCACAATCAGTTATAGCTTTATATTTTCCTGATTAAGAACCTATTCCAAAAAGTTCAATACGATAAAGCATTTAGTGAAAACAACGGAAAAACAGATATTAATAAATGCTAATAAAGTATTGTGAAAGTGTTATTAATCTCATACTTATTAGCAGAAATGGAAAGAAGGCTAGGATCTATCAGACTTCCTGATTTCTAATAGCAACCAAAGACATAAAAATTTAGTGCTGTTAATTTGTTATTCTTTATCTAAAGATTCTATTTTTTGTAACTTATTTGTATCTAATCAAGAATCATGTGCCATTGACAAATTTATCCCTAAAGCATTTGTACACCTATAGTTTTTGATATACTTCTCAAGAAAGCTTTCGGAAGCTACATTCAAGTCTAAATCCATATTTGCCTAAATTGTAGGTAGTAAAGAAATTTAATTGAATTCTGACTTTTCTATAAAGTACTTTTGTGTTTCATTTTCAACTATGGCTAAGTCATTCTTTAGAGATTACTATTTATACCTTCCAGTCCTTTGAAGTACTGTAAAAAACCTTGAGAATGGTAGACATCATTTCCGAACTAATTTTCGTGTGATTGCATACTCTTGTAAAAAGATCAAGTAGATCATTCAAGTAAATGATGTACAGAGAGTGTAGTTGACATTTTGAGGCACTATATTTATAGCTTTAAGTATAGCAATTTTAGGAACTAAAAGTAAGTTGGAGAGAAGGCACAAAAAATTCAAAAACTTGGAAATAGCTGAGATAGATAAATGCTTAAGAACTAACACTTTAAGTGGTAAAATAGTTATTTGGGCTTCAATACTTAGTGTTAGATTAAAAGTATGTACATTAAATAACATGCATCGTTACTTACTCATTCCCACATGTGCATATTCAAGCATTTATAAGCAATACCTTCCTACAAGGGATAATGACATATGACCAAATTTATACACGTATAAAGTACTTTAAAATATACAGATAGTATAATAAAAATTAAAATGTTATCTACTGCAAAATTTAATAAAATATTAATATTCAAGGACAGAATTTTTGCATTTAACAAGGCAAAAAAGCAAAGGAAAGTGGTAAAAAAATTGGCAGCCATGTATTGCAGAAAGGAGATGAAAAATGAATAAATAAAACATTTACTTCAAAGTCTGATGACCTTATTTGCCTCACTTGCTAGAAAAATAAAGTTATTATGAAGAACAAGATGATAATGTGAAATGAAATCACTCTATAAATGACAATAAAATATATGTGCCTGTATTAATAATGCTTCTGATATCTATGCAGGAAAGTCTCAAAAATATGGAATATGTTTATATCTTGATATCAGAGTCACTAATTTTGAAAAGAGGACTGTAAAATATGGCTGTGTTGATCAAAGGGTACAAACATTCAGTGCGACAGTATAACATTTCTGAAGATCTTTTGTACAGAATGATGACTATAGTTAATAATATAATGCATATATAACTGCTACTAAAATAGATCTTTCAGATGCTCAAAAAACATTATATGTGAGGTGAGATATGTGTTGACTGGATTGATTTAATCATTTCACAATATGTACAGTGTGTCAAGACTTTATACTTACACTGAACATGTATGAATTTTGCCAAGAAAATGGTTAAAAATGGTGATGATCCTTCTTCATGGGTCATTTCTATATTCAACGTCTAATATAGTGGTTCTATTGAACCAATGCTAAGGTTCATAACATTGTACTAGGCTCAGATCAGGGATATTTTATCTATAAAATGGAGATAATGATTCCTGCTTTATATTTTATACTCTAAGTACTTGGAAGATAAATACATGCAGTGTATTAACTATTGTTAGTCTTTTATTATTTTGTTATGAAGCTTTGTTTTATTTTTTTCCATAAAACTAAAAGTAATAACTTCCTTTGTCTATTTGTGCTGCTATCACAAAGGACCAGGACTTGGTAATTTAGAAAGAAAGAAATTTGTTTTCTCTCAGTTTTGGAGGTCAGGAAGCTAACAATCTAGGAACCCTCACATTTGGTTGTCGGTGACTTTATTTTCACGTCCAAGATGGGACCCTGATGCTCAATTCTCCATGGTGGAGAGATGCTGTGTCCTCACATGGCAAAATGTGGAACAACAAAAATATTCAGCGTTGCACAAAATCTATATTTTAAGAGCATGATCCCATTCTCAAGTGAGGATCCCTGGTGGCACAGTTGCTCTTAAAGGCCCCACTTAACACTACCATAGTGGTAACAATTGAATTTTGGTGAGGTCATGTCAAAATCATAGTAGCTTCCTTATTTGTGAGTTTACTGAAAAACAAATGATATGTGAAAACACCTAAAAAATACTCCAAGAAACAGAACTCATGCATTTTATTTTTTTAAAGTGTGTGTGTGTGTGTTTGTGTGTGTGTGTGTGTGTGTGTGTGTGTGTGTGTCCGTGCAAGGACTCACTACACAGAATGGACTTGTAGTGGTCCTCCTGATTTCTGCCTCCATAGTGCTGGGATTACAGGCTTGCACCACCACACCCAGACTTCATCACCACGCCTGGGGGAAGGGTTCATTCATTTTATTATAGGTGGTAATAATAGGGTATCAGTACAATAAAGACTTATGTCAATGAATTTCAGCTTTAATTTTGAGAAGCTATGAAATGGGATAGTTAAGTACAAACTCAAGCTATAGTACCTGAGATTACTATTTAACTTATTGTGCTTAGTAAACTAATACAGTAGACTCTTGAAACTTTAGGTGGTTCTGTTCCTAGAACTACCCCCCAAATTTCAAAAAACACTAAATTTTGGATATGGCCAGAAAGATGCTCCTATTTTTAGAGTTTAAGCCCTAACTATGCTATGTCTCTTGTGCTTATACAATTTAATAAAATACTATATTAATAAAGCCTGAGAGGATGCAGGGCATTTGGCAGCATCTTAGAGATTATAGGGCTTTAAGAAGAACACAAGAACACTGGAGATAACCACATGTGCTACAACCACATTGTATCATGCTGGAATGCTAGTGCTTCTGTGGAAGATGGGTTACAGGGTAGTAGCCAATCAGTAGCAAGGAGAACTGATTAATTCTCTTGCATTGGCTACTTGCAAAACTCTAGCCAAAAGACCAATCACAGAGGACATTCTCAGTTTTAAGAAGTTGAGGAGGTTTCCCCAAACAATTGTTAATTAGGTCCTAAGGAAAAATCCATGAATGCCTGAAGCTGCAATCTCTGAGCTGTGACTTCAAAGAGATACACTGTATCTCTCTGCCTAGATTTTTTTCACTTATATCTTTCACAGAGGCAGTATGGTTCCCACTAAAGGATAATTTTTAAAGACTAAATATTAGTGCTTTGAAAAATTTTACAATAGTGTGCAAAAGCTTATGAAGTATTATTATAATTTATTTTTTCAAAATCATAGAATTGATCTTCATCTATGATTATTATTAGCTAACTATTTTCTTAATAATATCAAAGGAAATAGAAGTAACCTCTAAGAAGTAATAATTACTTTGGACTTCGGTTCACTGGCATTTGAAAAAGTTACCTGTACTAAATAGCTGTAAAAAGCATCATTTACAGGGCTGGGGAGATGGCTAAGTAAAATAAGGGCTTCCCCTGGCAAGCGCCAGGGCCTGAGTTCAATCCCCAGTTCCAGGAAAAAAAAGCATTATTTACATTGCTTCAAGGCCAAGCTTGGAGAAGTTGCAGTTTTACTGCAGTCTACTGCTTAGACAGATTTTAATAAAGTCACTAATTACACTTTATATGTACCCATGTAAGGCATTCTCTGGTGCTAATATATGAATTTTAATGAGTAGTTTTCTGCCCTTGCCCTAAAGTACTTGGGGTTGTTTGAGAAAGTGAATTGCTTATTCCTCTGTAGATTTTTTAAAGGGTCACTCTGAATGTACCTCTTTTAGTCGGCAATATTTATAAAACCCTAATGCATAATTATGCTATGCCTATAAGCTTAATGTGTGCTTCTTTGTTGTAAATGAAATCTAGGAGTTGGTTTATTTTGTAATTCGCAATAAAATACTGTGGATTCTCTGAAATATAGCTAGTAATCAGAACACCTAAATTCACATTTCCTTAGAGTCCCAAGTTATTTTGGGATACCACATACACTACTATAGCTAATTTCAAGAACCATTTTCTAAAGACAACTCCAAAATCAGTAACAAAGGAAACATCTCTCTTCACAAAGAGTTGATATATTCTTCAAGGTATGTAGGAGAACATAAGGGCTTCCTAGAGTAGGCAAAATGTTAACCCTATAATAAAAACACCTTTACTTCAAGGAATCTACTTCCTTTTTTATGTGCAGATCATCTGTTCTTCTATTTAGTGGAATTTTCTCAAATATAAAGATTTACATTTTACAAAACAAGTTTTATATTTCAGTTTACACAGAAATAGAAATTTCAGTCAAGAACCTTGAAGTAGTTGGCAAAATACATTATCAGCATTCACACTACATTGTTTATTTTGTAGGGGATTTTATGTTAAAATATTCTTTCTTTCAAGAATATAAATAAAGGTATAATTTGACTAATTAGTGGTATAAGCTGCAAGATCCTCAAACATTTATTTTGAGACAAATTAGACTGTGGATGACCCAGAATGGACTGTGATGAATGATGTGCAGAACTCAAGAAGATTTTTTCAGCAGGCTGAGGAGATGGTTCAGTGGAACAAGTGCTTCCCTGGCAAGTGCACAGGCCTGAATTCAATGACTGGTTCTCTAAAAAAAATAAATAAGATTTTTTTCTTTCTTTCTATGAAAAATTAAATATTCTAAGATTATAAATAAAACTATAACCACCAACTTGCTTCTCTATAAATTTGTTTCCTCTACCTCTGATTTATAAAAGTGGTACCCCTTGGAATGACCTTATCTCATGCAATGTGTACTGAGTATAAGGGTAATTTCCTTTGGCTTTCATAGAATGGTGACAGGGATGTCCCTGGTTCTCATATAAAATATTTATAGAATCACATGAAATATCTAAAGTTGCTTTAGAAATCCAAGTCTGGGATATTAATTCAAATCCTAGCTAATTCTAGAAAAAAATCAAGTTTCATTAGATATAAGGCCTTGATGCAGGACAACATAAACAAAGATAGGATGAGCTTTCTAATTATATTTTACTAAATACACTATTCATTGACTAGAAGCCTCTGCATACAATAAAGGTGAAAGCCATCTAAACTAGGCCTATAATATCATAACCACTTATTGAGATGTGACACTATTCCTTCTGTTCTCCATTGTAATCATTATCATTTCTCTAATTTTTATGCTATGGATTACAATTAAGTAGAAAATAGAGAATATATAGGATATGTATTACAACAATTTAACTGAAGTTTGTCTCATAAGTGTGCCAATCCTGCACAAACTTTTGAAGAATGATTTCCATATGTTGTATTTTTCCAGCATACATTTATTCAGTCAAAACATATAGACTATTCCAAAGTATCCAGATAGTAATACTCTTCTATAGACTCAGAGTGTTGAGCATTCAAAGTCAATACCCCATTGTGGAATCAGATAAAATAACCCTAGAGAAGATAATTCTTTTTCACTCTAGCAGTGTTATACAATTAAAACATCACAGAATTAAGAAATAATAGTAAGTGGCAAAGCACATAAAGAAAAAAATCTAGTGGAGGCCAGAGATGTAGCTCAGTGTCACAGGTGCCTGCCTGGTAAGTGAAAGGTCCTGAGCTGAATTCCTGGTTACCAAAGGAAAAAAAATCCAAAGGAATACCAAACAAAAAGCATACTAAAAGCAATCATGCAGAAATTAGACTACTCAGAAATCATATGGGCTGGGAAGATGTCTCAGCTGTCTAAGCATCTGACTGGAAAGTGCAAAGACCCGGATTTGATCCTGGGTATCACTTGACCTGCCAGCTCCAGAACACTGGGCATGCCAGGTCAGCCACCAAAACTGAACAGGGTGGCACATGCCTGTAATCCCAGCACTGTGGAGGTTGAGAAAGGAGGATCACTATGAGTCCAAGCTGTGTAGTGAGACCCTGTGCCAAATAAATAAATAAATAGTATAAAAGAGAAATTTTTAAAGTGAAATAATATATGTTACATAATCGAGCAAATCTGTAGATGTGGATAGAAATCTCATTATTTCAAAATTAATCAAACAGAAATAAGTAATGATATACAGCTATGGAGAAATATTATGTTCAAGAAATTTTAAAAATACACATATATTTGAAAAATGCTTAATCTAATTTTAAAGAAAACTTTTAAAACAACATGCTTTCTATTATTGCTTATAGTCAAGGGAAAAGAAATTTGAATAAGTGTTAGATGCAGTGACACCACACAGGATTGCAGTGGCAAGAGCATTTAACTTGAATGTTTAGATCACCAAGGAAAGGATACCGCAAAAGAGTAAAGATCAGCCAAGTGTGGTGGTGCAGAATAAGTATTTGCATATAAATTCAGGAAAAGCAAAAAGGACTCTACAAAGTATCAAATCAATGATTTAACATTCAAATCTAAGAAACTGTAAACTGTAACACTATCAAATAAATGCTTTAATTTGAAAATACAATAAACAGAATGAAAAGGGTAAGTATTTTAGAAGGCAATGTGGTAATAAATAAAAGGGAAATAAAGGCTTTGAAAAGTGCTTAACTACTGGATTACTAAGAAGATTTTCATTTTTACTGGGAGAATAATTTCAAAATCAACAAATATTTGTTTATAAGGGCATCTTATATTATTACACATTAGTATTACAATACTTAAAATACAACAGGCTTAACTTGATTTATAGTCTCAGATAAAATTAGGGGAAATTCTAAAAATATTGTCACAAAGCTAAACAATGAAATGCTGTGTAGTCTGGGACCTGAAAATCACAATGTAAGTACATTTTCTGTCAACTCTTCCAAATCCTCCTAAACTGCAACAAAACAAACAAAGAGAGCCAAAGAATGTATAAGGAAAATTTATGCTATATCCATGAAGTTGCTCCAAATATATGTTCTAGATGTAAATTTTGTCTGATGGGGGCTAAAATTTTTCCCACTCCGTGGGTGATATCTTCACTCTGTTGGTGATAAAGCTTTTTAATAGGGTGGGATATAAGTTTTAATTCTTTGAAATTAAAGAGAATTGTATTTCTCATGCAGTTTGGGTTTTGTTAATAAACTCTGCTTATACCTATGATTTCAAGATTACTACCTAATTTTTCTTTCTACCTAATTTCTCAGAAGATTTAAGTGCTTCTGTTTTAATATATAGAGTTTTGATCCATTATTACTTTAGTTTAGTGCATAGTGATAGACATGGGTCTAGTTCTAGAACCTATGTCTCCAACATGTGGAGAGGCCTTTTTTGTAGTACCATTTATCAAGAGGTTATCACTGGGCATGCTTGTAGTGCCAGCACTCAGTAGTCTGAAGCAGGGTGATTGTTGTGACTTTGAGATAGACTTGGAGTACAAAGTGCAATGAAGGACAGCTTGAATTACATTATGGAGACTCTGTCTAAAAAGACAAAAAAAAAAAAAATTCAAAGAAGCTATCTTTCTTCCAGTGATCATGTTTGGTCTTTTGTCAAAGATAAGGTGGATGCATGTGTTTGTGGTTGTTTATGAATCTTCTAATCTGTTGCACTGATCCTCAGGTGTGATATTCTCTCTCTGTTTCTCTGTCTCTCTCTGTCTCTCTGTCTATCTCTGTCTCTCTCTCTGTCTCTCTGGATTTCTCTCTCTTTTCTTTTCTCTTTTCTTTTCTTTTCTTTTCTTTTCTTTTCTTTTCTTTTCTTTTCTTTTCTTTCTTTTCTTTTCTTTTCTTTCTTTTCTTTTCTCTTTTCTTTTCTTTTCTTTTCTTTTCTTTTCTTTTCTTTTCTTTTCTTTTCTTTTCTTTTCTTTTCTTTTCTTTTGCAAGTACCATGCTGCTTTTATCCCAGTAGCTATGCAGTATAATTTCAAGTCGGGGATTTTGATGCCACCTGCTTTGCCTTTGTTGCCAAGGATTGCCTTTCCTATTCCAGTTCTCTTGTTTAAGGTACATTTAAGGAATATTTTTTCTACCTCTGTGAGGTATGCTCATGGTATTTTGATTAGGATTTCATTAAATCTGTTTAATAATTTTGGGACTATGACTATTTTCATTATGTTTGTTCTTCTTATACATGAGCAAAGGATATCTTCCCATTTTCTGATAGCCTCTTCATTCTCCTCTTTTCAGAATACTGTAATTTTCACAGTATAGAAATTGCACTTCTTTTATTAAATTGATTCACAATTATTTCATTTTTAGGGATGTTATTGTAAAAGGTGTGATTTCTCTCATTTCTTTCTCAGTGAATTTGCTGTTTATAGAAATGCTGTTGATATTTTAAAGTTAACTTTGTATCCTGCTATACTATTGATTTTTTTTATTAAATTACAAGTCCTTTAGTGGAGTTTTGGGAGCCTTCAATGTAGAATTTCATGTTATCTATGAAAAATAATAGTATCACTTGTTTCATTCAAATTCTTATTTACTTTATTTCTTTCTCTTGTCTAATTGTTCTAGCTAATGTTTCCAGAATAGGAGTGGTGACAGTGGACATCCTTACCTTGTGTCTGATTTTAAAGTAAAATCCTTCAGTTTTTGTTCATTTATTTTGATGTCAGCTGTTGTTTTCTCATAGATGGCTGTTATCAGGTTGAAATATAGACCAACTATTCTGATTCTCTGTAGGGTTTTTATCATAAATGACTGTTGGATTTTGTCAAATGCTTTTCTGCATCTATTGAGATGATCATATGATTTTTGTCTTGGTTCTATTGATGTGGTGTACGATATTTACTGATTTGCATATATTGAAGCATCCCTGCATTCCTGGAATTAATACCACTTGTTCATGGTGTATATTTTTCTGGATGACTCCCTGCATTTTGTTTGCTAGCATTTTATTGAGGATTTTTGCATCTATGTTCATCAAGGTAATTGGCCTGCAGTTTTCTTCATTGGTTGGGTCTTTCTCTTGTTTTGATGTCAGTATAATACTTGCCTCCAGCAATGAGTTAGGGAGAATTAATATGTATCCACCTTTATTACTGAATTTGGCTATTAAATGAAGAAGTCTTTTATTGGAGTAGTTTGGGTCCTCTATGTCAAATATCATATCATTCGCAAATAAAATTAATTTA
This sequence comes from Octodon degus, assembly GCF_000260255.1. Taxonomy (NCBI): domain Eukaryota; kingdom Metazoa; phylum Chordata; class Mammalia; order Rodentia; family Octodontidae; genus Octodon; species Octodon degus. The sequence continues at coordinate 30,477 of NW_004524757.1, read as the reverse complement.
ATTTCTTCCATTCCTATCCTCATTTCACCTTTCTTTCTTTCTTTCTTTCTTTCTTTCTTTCTTTCTTTCTTTCTTTCTTCCTTTCTTTCTTTCTTTCTTTCTTTCTTTCTTTCTTTTTTTGTTTCTGAATATCAGTGATCATTCAAGAGATGCCAATTAAGAACACTGAGATTTGATCTCACTCAAGAAAGAATAGCTATTATCAAGAAATCAACAAATAACAAATACTGGAGGGGCTGCAGGGTGAAAGAATCCTTCTCCATTGCTAGTGGAACTGTAAACTATTGCAACCATTGTCTAAACCAGTGTGGAGATGTCTGAAAAAAACTAGAATTAGAGTTTCCATTGAATCTAGCTATTGCATTTTTTTGGTACCTTTCCATAAGAATTAAAATCATCACATTGCATTGGCATATGTGCCCTCAAGTTTACAATAGCAAAATTCATCATAGCAAATTTTGGAAGAAACTCAAATGTCCATCAACCAAGGAATGGGTAAACAGTGTGTCATTTTCATACAGTGGAGTACCATTCAGTAATGCAGAAAGATAAACTTAAGTCTTTCATAAGTAAATGGATGTAACTTGAGACCAAACTCATAAGTGAAATAAATCAGATTCATATGGGTAAAAATCACATTTTCTCCCTAGTACAAGATCCTGAAAGATTAAATAAAGTTAAAAAAGTACGATGGATATTGAGAAATGGGATGAGATTGTTGAAAAGGAAAGAACTGGAAAATGGAAAGGAGAAAAGCATGAAGGGAAAAGGAAAAAGAAATATATGTACACACATGTTAATTAAGTTGGTAATACTATTAATTTGTATTAGTTCATTGAAAAAAGTTTTTTCTTATATTGCTTGATCAATTTTTACGCCTATGTCTTATAATCTGAACAACTACTTTGTACATAGCAATACACAATGTACTAACCATTGTTACTCTTCTCCTATCTCATTTTGAAATTTTGTGTCAGTGATTTATTGTTTTTATCTTTGAATTAAAAAAAAGATAGAAAACATCCCTACTTAACAGATTCATACATTGTTTGAAAGTATAAGAAGAAATTTTGAGGGATTTGTGTTTGGATTCAGAGAATTGTGGGGACCACAGCATTTTGGAGCTTGGGCATGGAGTAACAATTAGTAGCAATGGTGTGACTGCATGATTTCATAGTGTCAGTTTAATTTTCAAAATTTAATCTTTGAGTTTTGGGGGAGGTGATAGATGGGGGAAAATAAAAACTGACATTTTTCTTTTAGTTTTGAAGTTGAAACTTAAAGGTAAATTTCTTGGACATAAGGAAAAATGCATCTATAAATGCAAAAGCTACATTCAAGGAACAATGCCTTATCATATCTTTTGGTCAGTGCACTTAGTTTGCTCCTATATATTAGAAAAACAGTGAATAACAGAAATAGGTACAGCCTCCAGCACTGTAGAGTTACTTAATTTGTAAAGTTTAACTTGAATAGAATTTTCATTTTAGAACAGCTTGAGATTTCTACGTAAGTTGCAAATACATAGTAAAATTTTATACACGTACTCAATGTTTTCTCCTATTGTGAATATAAGACATTGCCATATTTGTCACAATCAATGAGTCACTGGTAATGTTCATCGTCATTACATAAAGTATACATTTTATTGAGGTTTCCTTTGTTGATGCCAACTGCCTTTTTCCCATTTCCACATCCCATTTGGAATGCTATGTTAAAGTTCATTGCAAAAAAAAGGCTGGCAGATAGCTTGGGCTAGTGAGATAGCTCAGCAAACTAAAGCCAGAGGATTACCACGAGTCTGAGCCAAGTAGTGAGACCCTGTAACAACCAAATACATTTTTTTAAAAGTTTATTGAGTTTCCTTGTGTCACTCTTGACAATGACAGTATTTCAGACACCCACTGATTTTGGTTGAGGTTTATATTTTTACAGTTGAGGTTTATTGATTGTTTATTTGTTTATTTTGGTGAGGACAGAACTCTGGGTTACTAGTTCGGTGAAAATGTTCTACCACTGAGCTAAATCCCTAGATTCTTCCCATTGATTTTTATCACCTGTTAAATTCCATGCATATTCACTTCAAGTGAGGTTTTTCTGTTGCTTTTCCTCACAGTTAAGGGATTGACCTGGGGAAGGCCATCCATAGATTTACTGACAGTTATATCACAGGTTTATTCAAGCAATATAATTGTTTATGATTGATATTTTGCCAGCCAAATATCTCAGCAGAGTAAAGCACTTGCAAGCAGACACAAGGACCAGGGGTTCCTTCCCTGGGCCTTTCATGCTGACCCCTCCCTGGAGGCACCTTGAGACAGCAATTGACACTGGGCATGGTGATGTTTGCCTATAATCCCAGCTCTTGGGAGGCTGTAAACAGGTGGATCACTATGAGTCTGATCTAGTAGTAAGACCCTGAACACCCTGTAGACCCTTCCTTAAAATACCAAAAAAAAAAAAAGATGATATTGTCCTTGGTTACCAGGCTGAGGTATGATTTGTCAGGTTTTTAAACTATAAACTTATTCTTTTTATTTTAAAGAGGAAAATTAAAAGACAAAAACAAATAACAAGAACAAAGCAACATAAAACAATCCCAATAGTACAGAATTGCAAAACAACAATAGAAAATTAATAATGGTATTTATATTAAACAATGTTGTCTTGCAAGTTGTTGCTGAGATTACCAGATGTAAGGATGCATGACTGATCAAACAATTAAACATTAACTCTTCCTTTCAATAAACCTTAATTTTTTCCTTGTCCTTCTTACTTTTTATTTTAATGTGTTTTGAAGAGAGTATAATTTTAATAGATAAGGCATTAGAGATGCTACAGATTTAAAAGGACAAGATGAGAGATATTCAACAATGGTTGTTACGTTGCACATTGGTGTTTTCAATGTAGTTGCTCAGATTACATAAATTTACATAGAGTCAGTCAAAATAAATGTTTAAAACATCGACTGCTACTTTCAAAAAATGATAAAAATTAGTATAATCATCTCAGCTGTCCTGTATAAATACTTTTTTTTATATCCGAGCAGTACTGCATTGTATTAAAATGCCACATCTTCTTCATCCATTCCTCAGTTAATAGGCACTTGGGTTGTTCTTAAGATTCAGTTATAACAAATTGTGCTGCTACAAACATGGGTGCACATACATCACTGTGGTATGGTGCTTTCAGTTCTTTTGGAAAAATACCTAACAGAGGAATAGCTGGGTTGAAAGGGACTTCCAATCCTAGGTTTTTGTTTGTTTGATTGTACCAGGGTTGGAACTTAGGACCTTACACTTGCCAGGCAAGCACTGATAGTGCTGCACTACATCCCTGGCCTGCAAGCCTAGTTTTGTTTGGCGTCCCCACAGTACTATCCATAGTGGTTGTATTACTCTACATTCACACCAGTAGTGAAAAGTGTTCCTTTTCCCCCCAGCCTCTCCAACATTTGTTATTAGTTGATTTATGATAGCCATTCTTTCTGGAGTGAGATGGTATCTCAGTGTTGTTTTAACTTGCATTTCTCAAATTATCAGTGCTGTGGAACATTTTTTCATATATTTATTTCCATTTGTATTTCTTCCTCTGAGAAGTGTATATTCATTTCACATGCCCATTTTTGGATTGAGACTTTGAATTTGGGGGGCCTGATTTTTTTTAGTTCTATATATATTATAGATACAAGTCCACTGTCCGAGTGACTGTTTTTTTTGTTTTTTGTTTTTACCAATTTGTGGGTTGTCTTTTTCACTCTGTTGTTTATTTCTTTGAACAGAAACTTCATGCAGTGAGATCCCAGTTGTTGATTCTCTGAAGCATTTCCCATGCAGTTTGGTTTTAGTTCATAAACTCTCTCTTACTTCTGTTTTCAAGGTTTCTACCTACATTATTTTCCACTAGATTTAGTGTTTCTACTTTAATATTTAGATCTTTAATCCCTTTTGACTGTACTTTATTGCATGGCAATAGACTTAGAACTAGTTTTAGTTTTCAACATGGGAAAAGCCAGATTTTTTTCCAGGACAGTTTGTTAAAGAGGCTATCTTTCTTCCAGTGAACATGTTTGGCCTCTTTGTGAAAGGTGAGTTCACTGAGTGTGTTTGTAGTTGTGTCTGTGTCTTCTATTCTGTTCCACTGATCCTCAGGTCAGTGTTTTTGCCAGTACCAAGGAGCTTTTATCACAGTAGCTTTGTAGTATTATTTCTAGTCAGGGATTGTTATCTCTTTTGCCTTGCCTTTGTTACTCAAGATTGCCTTTGCTATTCTAGGTCTCTTCTGTTTCTAAATATATTTTAGGACATTTTATCTAGATCTGTGAGGTATGTCGATGGTATTTTCACCAAGATTGTACTAAATCTATATAACACTTTTGGGAGTTTGATCATTTTCACACTGCTGTTTCTTCTCATCCAGGACAAGACATATATTTGCATTTTCTGAAATCCTATTCAATATCTTTTCTCAGAATTTTATAATTTTTACTATATAGATCTTTTACTTATTTTGTGAGATTAATTTTGAAGTATTTCATAGTTTTGGGTGCAGTTATGAGAAGTATTGCTTCTCTAATTTCCCTCTCAGCTGAGTTTGTTTTCTGTGTAGAGGAATGTTATTGATTTTTGGATGTTGACTTGCTATTCTGCTATGCTATTGAATTTGTTTATTAATGCTGGGAGGTTCTTGGTGGAGTTTTTTGGGTCTTTCATGTAGAGTATAACATTGTCAATGAATAATGATTATTTAGTTCATAATTTCCAACTCTTATTTCTTTTATTTTCCTCTGTTGTTTAATGGCTCTGGCTAATGTTTCTCGAACTATGTTGAATATGAGTGGTGATAGTGGGCATCCTTGCTTTGTACCTGATTTTAGAGTAAAAGTTTTTCTCCTTTTAGAGTGATGTTGGCTTTTTTTGGTCATAGATCGCTTTTATTGGACTGAGTTATAGGCCATCTATTTGAACTTTCTGTAGGCTTTTTAAATTAATGATTGTCGGACTTTATCAAAAGCATTTTCTACATCTATTGAGATGATCATGTGGTTTGTTTTTGGTTCTCTTGATATTGTGCATTACATTATTATATGTTGAACCATCCTTTCATCCTTGGGATGAATGCTATCTGGTCATGGTGTATAGTGTTACTGATGATTTGTTGCATTGTTTGCTAGGATTTTATTGGGTACTTGCATTTATATTCATGAGGGAGATTGACCTATAATTCTCTTTTTTTTTTTGGTTGTGCCTTTCTCCAATTTTGATATCAGTGTAACACTGGCCCTCAAAAATGATTTAGTGATTACTGCTTCCTTTTCAATTTCATTGAAGACATTGTGGGGTAGACAGAATAAACCTTCTCTACATTTCTTGTGTAAATGAGCTGTGAGTCCATCAAGACCTGGGATTTTGTTTGTTGTATGTTTTTTATTCCATTTTGAATTTTATTGGCTGATAGTGGATTATTCAGAGTTTTGTATCTTCTTGATTCAATTTTAGTAATTTGTACCTATCTTGTAATCTGTCTATTTCTTCTATGTTTTTCATTCTGTGAGAATAAATATTTTCCAAGTAGTTATTGATGTTCTTCTGAATTTCTGCATGATCTGTAGTAATTTCATTTTATTCATTCCTTAAAGCATGATATTTGAGGAATTTTTTCCCCCTTCTTTTGATGAAGTTGGCTAGGAGTTTATCCATTTTATTTAGTGTTTCAAAGAACCAGCTCTTATATTCAGAAATTTTTTTGTATTTTGTCTTTGTCTCAGTTGCATTATTTCTGTTCTAATCTTCATGATTTTCTCCCATCTGTGGAATTTAGGCATAGGTTTCTTTTCTTTTTCTAGAATCTTAAGGTGCAGCTTTAGGGTATTGATTGGTTCTCACTCTGTTTTCTTAATGTATGAGTTCACTGCTGTATTTTTTCCATTTGAGAACTACTTTCACTGCATTCCA
>NW_004524757.1:22673-24118 GCF_000260255.1 Octodon degus | reverse complement strand
CTTATTCTACAGAGCTATCTCACCGGTCCCTCACCTATCTTTTTGAAATAATAGAGTGTCAATGTCTCCGATTAAGATTGTGCTATCACTGAGTCCTAGCCCAGGCCCGGTGAGTGTGTGGGAGAGCTTCTGGCTACACTGTGCCAACAGGAACTACTGGTCCCAGCCCAGGTGCAGCGTAGGTGAGACCATCTTTCACCCCTTTGGGACGCCACTCACCACTCCATAGTACACCTCCACCTTGCCTACCGAGTAAGAATTTCTGTAGCATTCCGGGAACCCCCATATCCAGTCCTAGCCCAGGTCCAGTGAGTTTGTGGTACAGCTGCCTCTCCATGCTACCTCAACTTGTCCCCTCCAGACTCAGCTCAGGCCTGGCATACAGGCCTGGGGTGAAACCCTGTAGATGTAATCACTGCAGAGAGTGGAGGGGACACAAAAACCCAGCTAGTCCAGAAGCAGAACATCTTGAAAGAGGGGCAAAACAGGTTCACCCACAAGGACAGCAGCAGGAAGGAGCTGAGAAGAGCAGCCAGACCCAAGTCAGGCACAACTGGATAAATCCAAAATTTGTAGATATACACCTGAACTTCAGTACGTTGATAAGGTTATAACTGTACCAAAGACCTACAACAAAGGTCAGAAGACAGTGCTACACAAAATGACAACGAGAAGGAGCAAAATGTGATCGCAGAACCCAAGCCCACCCATAACAAGTGCAGAGGATAGTAACACAGACCAAAGTGGGAATCACACAGCTGAAATCAATGAATCAATGGCTTCCAAAATAAAGAAAGAGCTGCAGAAAGATATAGAGGAATCCAGTTTGGAAATGAAAAAAGAAATCCCTGAATTAATAACATCTGCAGTAAAGAATCAAATGCAAAAACATATGGAGGAAACCCAATGCCGACCCAGAACAAGTGCAGAGGAAACTAGCTCAACTCAAATGTACAAATTAATAGCTTCAATAGTAAATAAGCAAAAGCAGAAAGTTATAGAGGAACTCAGAGTGGAACTTTCTGAAATAAGAAAAGAATTCTTGGAAATCATAACATCTGAAGTAAAGAATCAACTACAGAAACATAGGAGGAAACCCAATCTGAAAAAAAAAAACATGCAGTAAAAGAATTTATAACTGCTTCTAAAGAAGACATTGACAAAAATAATAAAAGAGATTACAAAAATGATGGATGCCTTGAATGAGCAATACAGGAAAGAAATAAATCGCAAGAAGCAGAGTCAAAGAGATATAGAGAAATTTAAAATTTCAATCACAAGCTTTAAAAACCCTTTGAGTGAAAGTGAAGACAGAGGTTCAGATCTTGAAGAAGCTGGTGCAGTTAGTGAAAAGGAAAGAAAGGATTTCTTAAAAACAATTAGGATGCACGAAAATATAACCAATCACCTGCAAAATGATGCAAAGATGAACAATGTGAGACTAA
>NW_004524757.1:21782-22193 GCF_000260255.1 Octodon degus | reverse complement strand
CTAAAGAATTTCATGATGACAAACCCAACCCTACACAGGCTAATGAAAGATGTTCTAGAGAGGGACCAAAATGATCAGAACTCAACGAATGAGATCAAAAGCAACAAACTAAAAAGGGGAAGCAATTAAACTCCGGAGAAAAATGAGTAAAGGACATGAGGTAAATAACATGTCAATCGTAAGTGAATACATTTCAATTATAACCATCAATGTAAGGGGACTCAATTCACCAATTAAGAGAAACAGACTGGCACAGAGGATTACCAAACAAAATCCAACAATATGCTGTATACAAGAAACACATTTAACTCATAAAGACACTAATAGGCTGAAAGTCAAAGGATGGATCAAAATATTACACACCCCAGCACCTCAGAAAAAAAGCAGGGGTAGCAATCCTATTTTCAGACA
>NW_004524757.1:18649-19277 GCF_000260255.1 Octodon degus | reverse complement strand
CTGGAATCATTAGCTACAGCCATTAGAAAAGAGAAAGAAATAAAAGGAATAAGAATAGGTAAAGAAGAAGTTAAATTATCATTATTTGCAGATGATATGATACTTCACAAGGAAGACCCAAAAATCTCCACGAAGAAAATACTAGAATTAATAAAGAAATTCAGTTGCATAGCAGGATAAAAGTCAATACCCAAATTTCAATGGCATTCCTCTACACAGAAAACAAACACACTGAAAAGGAAATCATAGAAACAATACTTTTTACAATAGCACCGAGGAAAATGAAATAGTTTGGAATTTATCTAACTAAAAAAGACAAAGAACTTTTCAAGGAAAATGACAGTACTCTTAAAAAAGAGATCCTAGAGGATTTCAGAAAATGGAAAGATATTCCATATTCCTGGATAGGAAGAAAAAACACTGTGAAGATGGTCATACTCTCAAACTTACTGCTCAGATTTCGTGCAATCTCTATCAAACTACTATCAACATACCTCACAGAGCTTGAGAAATCATTCCTAAAATTTATCTGGAAAGAGAAAAAAATACCTAGAGTAGCAAGGGCATTCAATACTGGGTGATAAAAACAAAGCAGAAGGCATTACAATTTCTGACTTGAAATTATATT
>NW_004524757.1:16106-17804 GCF_000260255.1 Octodon degus | reverse complement strand
CTGGGAAAAGAGTATGCAATGTGTTAATTATTGAAACTGTCCTACCAATTTGATTTGAAACTGTGTCATTGCTATTTTTTTATCAATATAATTATGGGAAAGAATAAATTTTTGTGCTGCAAAAAAACAGAGTTAGTGGGTTGTGAACATAGCTCAGCAGACTAAAACGCCTTCTTAGCCAGAGAGGTGTGGTCCAGTTTCAATCCTCAGTGTGCACTGCTGGCCCTGCCCCCTGGAGGAGCTGAGACACAGACAGAGACTGAGACTTGGCTTCGTGGCACAGATCTGTAAGCACCACATTTGGGAAGCTGAAAACTGGTGGATCACTACAGGTTTGATATGTAGTGAGACAATGTAGATCCTGTATTAAATACATTAAAAATAAAAAGAATGTTAAGAAGTGACCTTTTTCCTTGTAATTTGATTAATAATGAATTTTAGGGAAATACTGAACTGAAAATAGCCTGAAATACATAATGAGACCATGTCTTAAAAAATAAATAGAAACAAATGTATATGGAAGGAAAATTATTATTTAAAATTTTTCAGGGGGTCGGGGATATGGCTCACTGGAATAAGTGCTTGCCTGGTAAGCGCAAGGGGCTGAGTGAAATTCCTGGTTTCACAAGACTCATCCACATGGCTGACACTGGCAAAGGTTCTACAATCTGAGGTACAGGATCTCAGGATTAATCCTATGGGATTTCACTGACTTTATCAGACCCAAAAGCTACAACTCTTGTTGCATAGTTCCTGCTTTATCTTTGTCTTAACCATCCAGCAGAAAAGTATTAAAACGAAGTATAAGAAGAAAAGCCATGCTGTTATGTTGAGCTGTAGGGGACTCAGGTCAACAATTTCTGACATTGCCTGTCAAGCAGAAGTCTCCATACTATTATGGGCTACTGGACTCTTTTAGAATATTTTGCTGAGTTTACACACCTATAATATTCACATAACGGAACTTAACAAAACAAGGGTGTACAGATAAATGTCCATTTTGTATCTGTGTCTTCAAAGTGGTTAGGATAGATATATAGTTACATTCTCTTAATGAATAGAAGGATTTGTTCTAACGATGTTTGTAAATAGGATATCACGTCTGCATCTTGTACAGCAATTAACCACTAGGATGAATGTACACAACGGGCTAATTATTGAAACTGTCCTACCATTTTAATTTGAAACTATCTCATTGCTATTTGTTTTTCAATAAAATTAGGAGAAAAAAATAAAAAATAAGTTAAATTAAATTAAATTTTTCATCGTAGTTAAACTACCATATTCTCTTTCCAAAGATATTACAGGAAGCAAGTATGTTAGTAAGCAATTAGCACAAAAAGTAGTTAATATCATGTTAGGAGTATGAATAAGATCATGTAAGTTAAAAAAGAAAAAACAAACTTTTAGAAATTTAGAAACATTTTATTGAAATAAGTTATATTTATGCAATCATAAGATGGTTTTCCACATGAAGGCGTGAGATAGACATTTCATACAAAAATCATATCACAAGAAAAAGGAATTGTGAGTATCAGTCAGATAGCTCAGTGTACATAAGTGCCTGCTTAGGCAGGTGCAGGGATCAAGGTTTGACACCCCCGCTCCTCACCTGTGGCATTCTATGCCAGCCCCATTCCTAGGGCATGCTGAGATGGCAATTGAACTGGATGTGTTGGCACATGCCTGTAATCCCAG
>NW_004524757.1:0-12734 GCF_000260255.1 Octodon degus | reverse complement strand
ATTATAAAACTGATTTATAAATCTAGAAATTTGTAGAACTATAAATCCACAGATATCTCTAAATCTATAGATCTATAGAACTGAAACTCCACCTAAATCTAGAAATCAATAGAAATATAGGAATCTATAGTTCTATAGATCTGTAGAACTATGGAGATCTACGAATGTCTGCATCTGTAGGACTGGGGATGTATGGAGATTGGTGAATCTATAGATATATAGATTGATGGAGCTCTATATATCTGGGCATATGTAGAACTCTAGAAATGTGGAGATCTCTGAATCTCTGAATCTATACATCTGTAAATCCATAGAGCTATAGAAATCTATATATCTATAAATATGTAGATCTATGGAGAGTTAGAAATCTATGGTTTTGTAGATCTGGAGATCCATGGAGATCAATAAATCTACACATATGTAGATCTGTAACCTCTGGAGATCTATGAATTTAGGCATTTCTAGATTTATAGATCTATTAAAAGCAATAAATTAGGCATTGGTAGATCTGCAGATCTATGAAGATCTATGAGACTATAAACCTGTAAGTCAATGGAGACATACAAATCTATAGGTACATAGATCTACAAACCTATGATGATCTCTGAAACTAGGCATAAGCAGATCTTAAGATCTATGAATCTCAACTTCTTTAGATCTATAAGGCTATGAAGGTCTATGAATTTATGCATTCATAAATCTGTACATTTATAGAGATATATTAGACATCTGTAGACCTTTAAATTTATTGACATCTATGAATCTGTGAATGTATAGATCTGTAAATCTATATGCCTAAATAAAGTTTAGATCTCTACATCTGCACATGTATGGAGATCTATGAATCCATATATCTGTACATCTATAGATGTATAGTGAGCTATGAAACTATGCATCTGTAGATCTGTAGATCTATTGAGATCTATGAATATGTGAAGCTATAGATCTGAGAATTTATAGAAATCTATGAATCTATAAATATGTAGATCTATGGAAATTGTGAATCTAGGCATGTGTAGATTTTAGATCTATGGAGTTCTATGAATCTATGAATGTATAGATTTGTGAATCTATAAAGAATTATAAATCTATAGATTTATAAGTCGAGATATATGAAGATCTGTGAATACATTCATCTGTATATCTGTAGATTTGTAGAGATCTTCTAATCTATATGCAGAAAGATTTGTAGATCTATGAAGATATATGAATCTATGAATCTATAGATCTATAAATTTATGGAGAAATATAAATCTACACATCTACATATATTTTAATCTATAGCAACCTATGAATGTTTTCATCTGTATATCTATAGATCTATGAAGATCTAGAATTCTATACATGTGTAGATCTGTAGACCTATGGAAATCTATTAATATATGAATCTAGAGATCTGAAAATATTTGAATATCTATAAATTGATAAATTCATATATAGATAGATAGATAAACTTTAGTCTATAGATCTGCTGCTCTGTAGAGAATTATGAATGTAGTGTCCTGTCAAATTTTAGATCTATGGAAAATTTATAAATCTATGAATCTAATACTATGGAAATCTATGGAGATATGAGTCTAAGCATCTTTAGATCTGTACATCTATGGAGAATAATCAGTCTACCATCTGTAGATTTGTAAAGATCTATGAATCGATGTATTTGTGCATTTGTAGATCTATGGAGATTTATGCATCCCAAGATCTGTAAAATGATGGATATCTATGAATCTAGGCATATCTAAATCTACAGAACTATTGAGAATTTGAATCCATGTATGTGCAGATATACATCTATGGAGATCTAAGAATCTAACTATATCTAGATCTGTAGAACTATGGAGATACAAAATGTATAGATCTATGAAATACACATTTGTGAACAACTATACACCTGTGCATATGTAGATCTATGGATATCCATGAATGTACACAACTATAGACCTGTATATGTGTAGAGGCATATAAATCTAGGCATCTGTAAATCTATACAGACCTCTGAACCTATATAGAACCTATATAGAACTATAGATATATGGAGATCTATAAATTCATACATCTGTAGATCCATATATCTGTGGAGATCTATGAATTTATAGATTGAGTGTTCTGTTTATCTAAAGTGATCAATGAGTCGAGAAACGTAGAGATAAATAAATCAAAAGAGATCTATGCATCTATGATTATTTATATCTGGAGATATATATATATATATATATGAATCCATAGATCTTTTTATCTGTACATTTATGGGAATCTATAAAGGCAGAATCCTGTATATCTGTAGATCTATGATGATCTTCAATGTAGAATCCTGTAGTTATCCAGATCTATAGAGATTTGTGAATCACCAAACTTATAGATCAGTAAATCAATGGAGTTATATGAATCTACTCATATCTATATATGTATATCTATAGATCTAAAGATCCATGGAGATCTGTGGGTCCAACAATTTTAAGATCAGGGGATCTGTGGAGATCCTCCCATTGATGAGTGTAAGGATCTCTAGATAAAAGGTGATCTTTGACTTCATTGAATCTATAGATCTCAAGATACATGCAGATCTGAGGCGCCATCGATTTTCATATTGGGGGATCTTTGGAGATCCACACATTGCCAAATATGAGGATCTATAGATCCCAAGGGGATCATAATATCATTGAATCTAAGGATCTCCAGATCCATGGAGATCTGTAGGTCCACTGAATTTCGCATCGGGGATCTGTGGAGATCCACCCAAAGGCAAGTGTAAGGATCTACAGATCCCTGGAGATCGTCAACATTATTGAATCTATAGATCTGATCCATGGAGATCTATGGGTCCACCATTTTCAATTTGGGGAATCTTTGGCGATTCACCCATCGATGGCTATAAGGATCTAGAGATCCCCGGAGATCTTTCAACATAGTTGAATCTATAGATCTCCTGATCCATGGAGATCAGTGGATACATCAATTTCCAGATCAGGGGATTGGTGGAGATCCACCCATTGATGAGTTTAAGGATCTATAGATCCCTGGAGAACTTTTGACATTGTTGAATCTATAGATCTCCGGATCCAAGGAGAAATGTAGGTCCACCAATTTTAGGATCTTGGGATCAGTGGAGATCCACCTATGGGCGAGTGTAAGAATCTATAGATCACTGGAGATCATCAATATCGTTGAATCTATGGATCTCAAGATTCATGGAAATCAGTGGGTCCATTAAATTTCGGTTCAGGGGGTCTGTGGAGACCCACCCATAGGTGAGTGTAAGGATCTATAGATCCCTGGAGATCGTCAACATCGTTGAATCTATAGATCTCCTGATCCATGGAAATCTGTGGATCCACCAATTTTCAGTTTGGGGAATATTTGGCGATCCACCCATCGTAGAGTGTAAGGATCTATAGATCCCTGGAGATCTTTAGACATTCTTGAATCTATAGATCTCCTGATCCATTGGGATCTGTGGGTCCATCAATTTTCGGATTCGGGGATCTGTGGGGATCCACCAATGGGCGAGTGTAAGAATCTATAGATCACAGAAGATCATACATATAGTTAAATCTATGGATTTCAAGATTCATGGAAATCTGTGGACTGTTGAATTTTGGATCAGGGATCTGTGGAAATACACCCATAGGCCAGTGTAAGTATCTATGGATCAACGGAGATTGTAGACATCGATGAATCTATAGATTTCCTGATCCATGTAGATCTTTGGGTCCACCAATTTTTAGTTGGGGGAATCTGTGGCGATCCACCCATTGAAGAGCGTAAGTATCTGTAGATCCCTGGAGATCTCTCGACATCGTTGAATCTATAGATCTCCTGATCCAAGGAGATCTGTGGGTCCATCATTTTTCAGATCGGGCTATCTGTGGAGATCCACTCATCGACAAGTGTAAGGATCTATTGATCCCTGGAGATCTTTCGACATTGTTGAATCTATAAATCTCCTGATTAATGGAGATCTGTGGGTCCACCAACTTTCGGATCGGGGGATGTGTGGAGATCCACCTATGGACGAGTTTAAGAATCCATAGATCCCTTGACATCACAGATATCGTTGAATCTATGGATCTCAAGATTCATGGAAATCTGTGGGTCCTTTGAATTTTGGATCAGGGCATCTGTGGAGATGCACAGATAGGCCACTGTAAGGATTTATAGATCTCAGGAGATCCTTGATATTGTTGAATCTATAGATCTCCGGATCCATGGAGATCTTTGGGTCCAATTTTTCATTTTGGGGAATCTGTGGAGATCCACTCATCGATGAGTATAAGGATCTGTAGATCCCTGGAGATCTTTTGACATTGTTGAATCTATAGATCTCCTGATTAATGGAGATCGGTGGGTCCACCAATTTTTCAGTTTGTGGAATCTGTGATGATCCACCCATCGACGAATATAAGGATCTATAGATCCCGGGAAATCTTTCATCATCTTTGAATCTATAGTTTTCAAATCAGGTGATCTGTAGAGTTCCACCTATGGGCGAGTGTAAGAATCTATAAATCCCTGGAAATCATCGATATCATTGAATCTATGGATCTCAAGATTCATGGAAATCTGTGGGTCCATTGAATTTCTGATAGGGGGATCTGTGGAGATCCACCCATAGGCCAGTTTAAGCATCTATAGATCCCTGGAGATCGTCAACATTGTTGAATCTATAGATCTCTTGATCCATGGAGATCTGTGGGTCCACCAATTTTTCAGTTTGTGGAATCTGTGGCGATCCACACATCGACGACTATAAATATCTATAGATCCCTGGAGATCTTTTGACTTCGTTGCATCTATAGATATCCTCAACCATGGGGATTTGTGGGTCCACCAATTTTTCAGTTTGGGGAATCTGTGATGATCCACCCATCGATGAATAGAAGGATCTATAGATCCCGGGAAATCTTTCATCATCTTTGAATCTATAGATCTCCTGATACATGTGAATCTGTGGGTCCATCAATTTTCATATCACATGATATGTGGAGATCCACCCATCGATGAGTGTAAGGATCTATAGATCCCTGGAGATCTTTTCACATTTCTGAATCTATAGATCTCCTGATGCATGGAGATGTGTGGGTCCACCAATTTTTGTATAGGGAGATCTGTGGAGATACCCTTATGGGCCAGTGTAAGAAACTATAGATCCCTGGAGATCATCGATATCGTTGAATCTATGGATCACAATATTCATGGAAATCTGTGGGTCCATTGAATTTCGGTTCGAGGGATCTGTGGAGATCCACCCATAGGCGAATGTAAGGATCTATAAATCCTGGGAGATCGTCAACATCATTGAATCTATAGATCTCCTGATCCATGGAAATCTGTAAGTCCACCAATTTTCAGTTTGGGGAATGTGTGGGGATCCACCGATTGACGACTATAAGGATTGAATCTATCCATTTCAAGATTCATGGAGATCCACCTATAGGCCTGGGTAAGGATCTATAGATCCCTGAAGATCTTTCAACATTGTTGAATCTATATATCTCATGATCCATGGTGATCTGTGGGTCCATCAGTTTTTGGATGGTGATCTGCAGAGATCCACGCTTCGAGGAGTGTAAGGATCAATAGATCCCTGGAGATCATTCAATATTGTTGAAACTATAGATCTCCTGATCCATGGAGATCTGTGGGGCACAAATTTTCAAATGGGCGAGTGTAAGAACCTATAGATCCCTGCAGATCATAGATATCGTTGAATTTATGGATCTCAAGATTCATGGAAATCTGTGGGTCCCTTGAATTTCGGATAGGGGGACTTTTGGAGATTCACCCATAGGTGAGTGTAAGGATCTAGAGATCCCTGGAGATCGTCAACATGGTTGAATCTATAGATCTCCTGATCCATGGAGAGCTGTGGGTCCACCAATTTACAGTTTGGGTAATCTGTGGCAAGACCCCCATTGACGAGTGTAAGGATGTATAGAGCCCTGGAGATCATACACATTGTTGAAACTATAGATCTCCTGATCCATGGAGATCTGTGGGTCCAACAATTTTCTAATCCTGGGATCTGTGGAGATCCACCTATGGGCGAGTGTAAGAATCTATAGATCCCTGGAGAATATCGATATCGTTGAATCTATGAATCTCAAGATTCATGGAAATCTGTGGGTCCATTGAATTTCGGATCTGGGAATCTGGGGGAGATCCACCCATAGGCCAGTGTAAGGATCTATAAATCCCTGCAGATCGTCGACATTGTTGAATTTCTAGATCTCCTGATCCATGGAGATATTTGGTCCACCAATTTTTCATTTGGGAAATCTGTGGCGATCCACTCATCGATGAGTATAAGGATCTATAGATCCCTGGAGATCTTTCGACATCGCTGAATCTAAAGATCTCCTGATCCAAGGCGATCTGTGGGTCCATCAATTTTCAGATCGGGGCATCTGTGGAGATCCACCCATCGACGAGTGCAAAGATCTATAGATCCCTGGAGATATTTTGCCATTGTTGAATCTATAGTTCTCCTGATCCATGGAGATCTTTGTGTCCACCAATTCTCGAATCAGGCGATCTGTAGAGATCCACCTATGGGTGAGTGTAAGAATCTATAGATCCCTGGAGACCATCGATATCCTTGAAACTATGGATCTCAAGATTCATGGAAATCTGTGGGTCCATTGAATTTCGGATCAGGGGATCACTGGAGATCCACCCATAGGCCAGGGGGAAGGATCTATAGCTTCCTGGAGATCGTCAATATTGTTGAATCTATAGATCTCCTGATCCTTGGAGATCTGTGGGCCACCAATTTTTCATTTTGGGGAATCTGTGGTGATCCACACATCGACGAGTGTAAGGATCTACAGATCCCTGGAGATCATTCGACACTGGTGAATCTATAGATCTCCTGATATATGGCGATATGTGCGTCCACCAATTTTCGGATCGGGGGATCTGTAGAGATTCACCTATGGGTGAGTGTAAGACTCTATAGATCCCTGGATATCATTGATATTGTTGAATCTATGGATCTCAAGATTCATGAAAATCTGGAGGTACATTGAATTTCGGATGAAGGGATCTGTGGAGATCCACCCATAGGCCAGTGTAAAGATCTATAGATCCCTGGAGATCATCGACATTGTTGAATCTATAGATCTCTTGATCCATGGAGATCTGTGGGTCCACCAATTTTACAATTTGGGCAATCTGAGGTGATCCACCCATCAACGAGTGTAAGGATCTATAGATCCCTGGAGGTCTTTCAACATCGTTTAATCTATAGATCTCCTGATCCATGGGGATCTGTGGGTCCATGAAATTTCAGATTGAGAGATCTGTGGAGATCCACTCATCGACGTGTGTAAGGATCCAGAGATCCCTGGAGATCATTCGACATTTTTGAATCTATAGATCTCCAGATATATGGAGATTGGTGGGTACATCAATTTTCGGATCTGGGCATCTTTGGAGATCCACCTATCAGCGAGTGTAAGAATCTATAGATCCCTGGAGATCATCAATATCATTGAATCTATGGATCTCCAGATTTATGGAAATCTGTGGGTCCATTGATTTTCAGATCGGGTGATCTGTGGAGATCCTACCATCGACGAGTGTAGGCATCTATAGATACCTGTAGATCTTTTGAAGTTGTTGAATCTATAGATCTCCTGATCCATGGAGATCTGTGGGTTCCCCAATTTGAGGATCGGGGATCTTTGGAGATCCACCCACAGGCGAATGTAAGGATCTATAGATCCCTGGAGATCGTCAACATCATTGAATCTATAGATATCCTGATCAATGGAGATCTTTTGGTCCAGGAATTTTCAGTTTGTGAAATCTGTGGCAATCTACCCATCTTCGAGTGTAAGGATCTATAGATCCCTGGAGATCTTTCGACATCGTAGAATCTATAGATCTCCTGATCCATGGGGATCTGTGTGTGCCTCAATTTTCGCATCCGGGGATCTTTGGTGATCCACCTATGGGCGAGTGCAAGAATCTATAGATCCCTAAAGATCCTAGATATCGTTGAATCTATGGATCTCAAGATTCATGGAAATCTGTGGTGTGTTTAGTTTCGGATCTGGGATCTGTGGAAATCCACCCATAGATGAGTGTACGGATCTGTAGATGCCTGGAGATTGTATACATCATTGAATCTGTAGATCTCCTGATCCATGGAGATCTGTGGGTCCACCAATTTTCAATTTGGGGAATCTGTCGCGATCCATCCACTGACGAGTGTAAGGATCTATAGATCCCTGAGATGTTTCGATATTGTTGAAACTATAGATCTCCTGATCCATGGGGATATGTGTGTCCATTAATTTTTGGATCTGGGGATCTGTGGATATCCACCTACGGGCGAGTGTAAGAATCTATAGATCCCTGAAGATCATCAATATCATTGAATGTATGGATCTCAAGATTCATGGAAATCTTTGGGACCATTGATTTTCGGTTCAGTGTATCTCTTTTGATCCACTCATTGGCCAGTGTATGTATCTATAGATCCCTGGTGATTGTTGACATTGTTGAAATTGTAGATCTCCAGATCCATGAAGTTCTGTGGGTCATCGATTTTCAGGTCGGGGAATCTGTGGAGACACATCTATTAGCTAGTGTAAGGGTCTATAGATCCCTGGAGATCATTAACTTTGTTGAATCTATAGATCTGAGGATCCATGGATTTCTGTGAAGCCATAGGTTTTCAAATATATGCACCTATGAATATCTACCAATCAGTGAGTGTAATGATCTATGTATCCCTGGAGATCTTAAAATCATTAATTTTCTAGATCTGAATATCTATAGCGATACATAGATCCATAGATTTTAAGATCTGGGGATTCATGGAGATCTAATCAGTGAATGTAAGGATTTATAGATCCATGAGATCTTAAAAAATTAAATCTATGGATCTGGTGGTCCATGGATATCTATGAAGTATAGATATTTAGATCTGTGGATCAATGTAAATCTATGAATCTATAAATCTATGAATCTATAGATCTCTGAAGATCTTAAATTGTTTTCAGCTATTCATCTTTTGACGCACAGTGACCTACCAATCCACAACCCTTTTTATCTATAGTTCTATGTGTAGATAAATCTATGGCTTTATAAAGCCATGGACAACTTAAACTCTTACTTCTATGGAGCTATAAATCCATGGAGATCTATGAATGCTTAGATGCTTTGATCAGTACATCTATGTTGATCCTTACTGCACATCGGGCTATCTGTGGATCTACAGATCCATGAGATCTTGAAATCATTCAGCGCATAGAAGTGCAGATTCTTAGAACTTTATGATTCTATAGATTTTCAGATATGTAGATCAATGGAGACCTGCCAATCGGTGAATCGATGGATCTATTATAATACTGGTATTTCAATCCATAGATCTATTGTGATCTGTTAACACTTAATCCTGTAGGTTTTGGGATCTATTGAGGTCTATGCATCGGTGAATCTATGGATCTTCGGATCAATGGAGATCTTGAAATAATTAAATCTATAGATCTTATGATCCGTGGAGATCTATGAATCCATACATTTTCAGATCTGTAGATCTATGGACATCTACCCATCAGTGAATGTGAGGATCTGTAGATCCAAGGAGATCTTAAAATCATTAAATCTGCAGATCTGGTGAAACATGGTGATCTATGCATCTCTAGAGTTTGAGATCTGTGGATCTGTGGAGCTCTAGCAATCTATGAATCTATGGATTTATAAATCCATGGAAGTCTTAAAGTCTTGAAATCTATAGAGCTGTAGATCCATGGAAATCTATGAATCAACAGATCGTTCAGCTTGCAGAATTATAGTGATCTGTAAAACCAGAATCTTGTAAATTTCTGGATCTGTAGAGATCTACACATTGGTGAAATTATGGATCTGTACATCCATGAAGATTTTAAAATCATTCAATTTTATCAATCTGATGATTCATGTAAATCTATGAATCCATAGACTTTTAGATCTCTGGATCTATGTAGATCTATGTATCTGTGAATCTATTAATCTACAGATTTGTAATTCTTAAAATTATTAAATCTAGAGATCTGATAATCCATGGAGAGTTATTATCTTGGATGTTTAGATCTCTAGATCTATAGAGATCTATGAGTGGATGAATCTGTTCATCTATAAATCTGTGATCTTAAACTGCATCCATCTATTGATCTTTTGATCCATGAGCACATATCAATCCACTGAAATTTTGATCTCTATAACTATGTATTGGTAAATC
The DNA here is from genome assembly GCF_000260255.1 of Octodon degus. Taxonomy (NCBI): domain Eukaryota; kingdom Metazoa; phylum Chordata; class Mammalia; order Rodentia; family Octodontidae; genus Octodon; species Octodon degus. Next base: position 2,506 of record NW_004524757.1, on the reverse strand, counting down.
TATGAATCTATAAAAATGGAGATCTTAGGGTCTTAAATCTATAGAGCTGTATTTCCATGGAGATGTATGAAACCCTAAATTCTTAAATCAGTACATCCATAGTGATCTTCAAACTCAGAATCCTTTACATCTGCAGATCTGTGGAGATCCATGTATCAAAGAGTCTATGGATCTCTGGATTCAAGGAGATTTAAAAATGTTTAAATCTGTAGAGCTATTGATCCATGGGTATCTATGAATCTATACAGCCATCGATATGTAGGTATATGATGATCTGTAAATGCAGAATCCTTTCGATTTCCTTATCTGTGGAGACCTACACATTGGGGAATCTATAGATCTACGGATGCATAGAGATTTTAAAATTAAATTTATAGATCTGATTATCCATGGAGATTTATTAATCTATAGACATTTTTGTATATTTTAGGGAAGGGTATACAAGGTGTTTAGGGTGTCACTACTAGATCAAACTCATAGTGATCCGCCGGTTTACAGCTTCCCAAGAGTTGGGATTACAGGAGTGTACCACCACGCCCAGTCTCAATTGCTCTCTCAGCATGCCCCGAGGGTGGGGCTAGCACATCACACCCAACAATCGAACCCCTGGCCCCTGCACCTGTTTGCAGGTGCTTTAATCTGTTGAGCTATTTGGCCAGCCCTCAGAGATTTTTACATTTATGCATGTATGGAGATCTATGAGTCAATGAATCTATGAAATCTATAGATCCTTGGAGATCTTAAAATGCTTCCATCTATTGTTCTTCTGGTCTATGGAAATCAATGATTCTATAAATGTTTAGATCTGGGCATCTGTAGAGATCTATGAATCTGTGAATCTGTGGATATATAGATCTATAAAGTTCTTAAAATCATTATATCTTTAGATCTGATGATCTGGGGAGATTGATGAATCTTTAGATGATTAGATCTCTAAGTAGATCTATGAAAATCTATGAATTGATGAATCTGTAGATCTGTGGAGATCTTAAAATGTTTCCATCTATTGAAGTTTTCATCCATGGAGATCTCTCAGTCCACAGAACTTCTAATATCTAGATCTATGTATTAATACATCTATTGATCTATAGAACCATGGAGATCTTAAAGTCTTTAAATCTATAGAGCTGTAGATGCATGGAGATCTGTGAACCCACATATCCCTTGGTCTATACATCTACAGTGATCTGTAAGCCCAAAATTCTGTAGATATCTGGATCTATGGAGATCTACCAGTCATTGAATGTATGGATCTATAGGTCCATAGAGATCTTGAAATCATTAAATTATAGGTCCCTGGAGCCCTATGAATCTATAAAATTTTTAAACTGTGGATTGATGGAGATCAAAGAATCAGTGATTCTATGGATCTATAAATCCATGGAGATCTTAAAACCTTTAAATCTATAGATCTATTGATCCATAATTATCTATGAATCCACAGGTCCTTCAATATGTAGATGCAGTATTCTGTAGATCTCCAGATCTTTGGTGATCTCAATATATCTACAGATATGTGGAGGTTTATATGTCTAGTCATCTCTAAATCTACAAAGATCTATGAATCTATATCTCTATAGATCTGTAGATATATGGAGATCTGTTAACCCATACATCTATAGATGTGCATGTCTTTGAAGATCTTCAAGTATACAGATCAAAAATTATATTGAGTTATGGAGTTATTTGAATCCATAGATTTATACATCCAGAGATCTATAGTGATCTGTGAATCCATACATCTCTGGTTTTGTAGCTTCATGGATATCTATTAATCAATATGTAGATCTATACATCCATGAAGTTCTGTGAAAGTATGAATCTATGAGCCTTTATTTTTCTAAACCTATTGAAGTCTGTCAATCTATCCATCTGGAGACCTGGAAATCTATGGAGATCTATGAATTAATTAATTTAAAGATCAAGAAATCAAAGGTGATCTGAAAATCTTTAAATCTGTAGATCTATGGATCCATGAATATCTATGAATCTATCAATTTTTAGATCTGTAGTTCTATGGCAATGTATAAATGATAAACCAATTATAACTTTTTTTTTTTTTTTTTGCGGAACCAGGGATTGAACTCAGGCCCTTGCGTTTGCCAGGGAAGCGCTTATTCCACTGAGACATCTCCCTGGCCCCAGCAATATATAAATGCAAAATTCTTTGATCTCTAGATCTATGGAAATGTATAGAACTATAAATCTCTGTAAAGCTATAAATCTATGAAACTTTAGATCTCTAAATCTACGGAGATCTCTCAAACTATCCAACTGTAGATCTATGGTGATGTACGAATCAATGAACGTATAGTTCTATAAATTCATGGCTATTTTTGAATTTGTAGATCTGTTGATCCATGGAAATCTATGAATGAATAGATCTTTATATCTATAGATCTATGTTGATATATAAATTTTGAATACTACCAGTCTCTCAATCTACGAATCTAACCTATGGAGATATATTAATCTATACAACTCTAGCTTTACGATTTATTTATTT
>NW_004524756.1:5253033-5263686 GCF_000260255.1 Octodon degus | reverse complement strand
TTACCCACCTATGGGTAATCCCAGCAGTACTAAGACCCATAATCCCAGCCTTGGATCACACAAAATCCCAGTGGATCATGAGTTAACACAAACTCTAGAAGCCCTCACCCCATGACTACATGAGGCTTTGGGGGGACAACTAGACACAAACTGTAACACTGATGGAAAAAATAGTTTACTCTACGATTTAATTTGGCTGAGTGGCTTTTGCACCAAAAACAACTTAATAACTAGATGAACAGTTGTTTGTGGATTATTTTCCAAAGCTGATGTATACACAATCAATGGTACAAGTCCAAATATCTCTCCTTGAAAATACTGTATTGTACATTAGTAATTAATGCTTATCTTGTAAAATTCTGAAATGTTCTGAAAAAATTCAGTATAAATTTTATGTTAAAATGATGTAATCAATATTTTCTCCATCAAGAACTTTGAAAGATTAATTTAAAACATTGACCAAATTCTACATCCTCAAGAATGTGTAAAAGTATTAGAAAAACTTTGATTTAAGCCAGATTGACACACATGCTAATAACTCCTCTGGCTTTTAGTGTTTTGTTATAATTTACATCCCCAATTTATGTGCTCTTAAGCCAAGAATGTTAAAATATTTTAATTTAATAGCCCATCGTCTGTGAGTAGTCTTGCATAGCCAACATCTTTCACTCATTAGTTATGTGCATATTAGCAAGTTGATTAGATTTTGAGTAACTTGGTAAGATAAACCAATAAAATTAGTCTTTAGGCAACAGTTTAAAATTCCTACAACACATCAATTAAAATTTATTTAGCTAATATTTTATTTTGAATTTCCGTTGTTATTCTTTTCTAATTTGCAGAAGATAATGATGTTTACTTATACATTCAAAAAGATTACATATAAAAGAAGGAGGAAACTTATTTTGGAGAATTTGGTAATAAGGTATATTGTCACTGAGAATATGTTATGTCCACTTGAGAAGTTTAGAAGTTGAACTAAGGGTCCTCACTTTGTAGACATCCTGAACCTGTGCGAGAGGAGGTGGTGTAAGAGAGCTGGATGTCCTAGGGCCGGTATCCTGCTTACAACATATGGCAGAAAAAGAGGCTTCGACTCCCCTGCCCTTGCTCTTGCTGCTTTGCTGTCTTCTGCAACATTGAGCTGTCGCCACTTGGTCATGCAGCCTTGCCTTGGAGTCAGCTGATTACGGACTGAAACCTGCACAAGCTATGAGATAATTCACCCTTGCCTTCCTTTATTTTGGTTGCTGGGCATTTTATGCTAGCAATGAGAGAAAAGTAAGTAGGGCAACTGTTTTTCTTTCAAAATTCTGGAATATAAAATTAATTGAAATGTTAAAGTAATACTTCCCAACTATACTTCATTAAATATTTATTGTGTTAGATTTTACTAAATGTTCATGAATTATTATATCTTTACAACAAATGATTATGTAGGTGTAAGTATTCTCATTTTGAGAACTAAAAGCTGTGCTTGAGCATGTAGATTGCTTTTCCAAGCTGAGTGAACTAGTAGGACACACTTCAAGCATTCCAAAACATTTTTTATCTTCTTAGAGCACTGCATATACTCTGCCCTTTAAAGATCTGATGATTACATTGCCTGAGACTGGAGAGCTTGGCAGATACAATCAAGGGGCAATAATTTAAGATTCCTGGATACACATATGGTGTTCCTGGATATGCATGTGGTGAATAAGCACATTTACACAGAGAAAAAAAATAATAAACTCTCATATATCTACAACCATAAAATTAAGTAATGAAATCATGAAACAAAGCTTGTGCATATTATTTGAATATGGAAAAAGAATTTGGATGCATCCCTTTATTCATATATAAAATTACTTTAAAAAGCAACTAATGTTTAAGATATGCCCTTAAAAGCATTAATGAACCATAAAGACTCTTTCACCAATCCAAATTAGTATGTTAAAAATTATGTTTTGCCTTCTAAAGTGACACTTAGTTGTAGTTTTAATTCTGTAAATCTTTACGTTTTATTCTTGGTGAAGTAAAAGACAGCTTGCTCTCACAAACATTCCCCAAAAAAGAAGAAAGAGAAAGCACACCATTTTGTTTCAGCAACTACTTTTTCTCCCAGCAACTACTCTTATGAATGTGGAAAATTTCTTTTCAACCACTCTTTAGTTTTCTAAGATTAATAATATAACTGTCAGTTGTAGCTTTTTCCCACTACTTTTCCATCTTCTCAGTCTTTAAGAGTCAACTGAAATTTTTTCTTTTCCTTTGAAAAAACTACTATTTTCATTAAAAAGTTTTTATGATTACATTTTAGCTAGTTTTTCTTATGTTTTTGTACAAGTTTAATATAATTTTCATGATCCATGATCTTGACATATGGTCTGTGGAATTAGGATAGCACAATGGACTAAATATCTCTGCCTAAGGTGAAGAGGGGATTCCATGCTGAAGCCTCAATCCTGAATGTGATGTTACTGAAAAGCAGAACATTTGGGTAAGAATAGGTTATTCATGCTGTGTCCAAATGAGCTCACCTAAGATTAAGGTGAGCTGTCTTTCAAATTGGCGCAGACCTAACTAACACACATTCCACATGCCATATGAAAATTCTGTCCAATCCTGTGTAAACCAAGAGTCCTTTCTCCAGAAATTGATCATGTTGATGCTCCAGTCCAGGGTTGCAATAAACAATTTTCTGTTGCTAGTAAGCCACCCACACATCTTAATTTTTTATCTTTGATAGAAGGACCTAAACCTATTTTTTATGCATGCTTTGTCAAAGAGCTTAAGCAACAGGTATCTTTTCTTCAGTGTACTTCTCCAAAGACTTAAGATCATATATAGAAATTCCTTGTTTTGGGTCTCTTCAATATTTCTTCCTTCAATTCTTTAATTCTGTACTCATGGCAGTATTTGGACATTACCCGTAATCTTGGAAAATCCTGTGCTTACAACACAGAGAGCTGAATATCTTTTCTGTGAGTGGGGAATCGTTGTGTAAACCACGGCCGTATGATCTAACATATTTCTCAATCCATCTTCAAACATTGTTACCCTTGTGTGTGGTCAAAGTTGGGCATGTGTATCTTCTCAAAGGGACACAGTAGCACATCACTCAGTGTTCTGAGAATATAAACCCTTCTCTTTCCAAATTCACAGACTCTAATCCTCCTAATCACAGCCTATATGTAAAACGTCAACTAGCTTGATGACTATTGCTTGAAAGTAGCTTATTTTTAAGTAACAATAACTATAATTACTAAAAAAGAAATGTGACAAAATCTTCCACAAATGTATTTTAATACCTAATACTTTTTCATAATTTGTTTATGTTATCTAAGACACACATTCTAATTGACATGCACACTGCATAAAAGAAAATGCTCAAATAGTTCATATGTATTTGTGTTTAGAGACTTCACACAAAACTGTGAAGACAGTAGAGAGTTTAACAGTGTGTTATGGTACAGTGCTTGCTGCTAGTATTACTTAGAGAGTTTCCAGGTCATAGCAGAGGATGACAAAATTAAAGTAATATTCTATTCCTATGAAATCATAATTATAAGTTATCATTAGAAAAGTGAAAATATGTTGAAATCTTTTGTGGTCTTCAATCCCAATCTGAGTCACAAAAAATTTAAGGCATCTATTTTGTAATACCCTGTAATAAAGGAAGGTCTTACACTCTGAAATTATAAGAGTATAAGAATAATACTAAACTTAATTTTGGCAACAGGTAAAAGAAGAAATTTTAGGCAAGAGGAAATATATAAGCAAAAGTGTTAAGAACTAAATAGATAGTTTTGTCTTTTCTTTTGAACAGCTTCATCCCAATTCACAAAATCTATTTTACATTTGGGTCTTGTTTAACTGTTCAGTTTTTCACACTAATGAAATGCTATGATGTTTACACCCTGATTTATTTCACTAATAAGCTTACTCTCAACGTGCCTCCATTTACCTGTAAAAGTCTCCAGTTTATCCTTTATGGCTGAGTATTACTCCATTATATAACAAAATACAACTTTTTCCATTCCTCAACTGACAGGTTGTTTCCAAGATTTAGCTATTAAAAATTATGTTACTACATGCATGGGTGCACATATATCTCTATGATATGATAATTTTAATTCCTCCAGGAAGATACCAAGAGAGAGTTAACTGGGTTAAATGGAACCTCTGATCTATGTATTTTAAGGAATCTCCACACTGATTTCCACAGTTGTTGCACTAGTCTACATATCCACCAACAGTAAAGAAGGATTCTTTTTTCCTCACAGCCTCACTATCATTTGTTTTCATTTGATTTTTTTTTTTGATGATATCCTCTCTTTTTGGGGTGAGATGGAATCTCAGTGTTGTTTTAATCTGCATCTATTGATTGATCAAACTGTTGATCTCTTTCTTTCTTTTTCTTTCTTTCTTTCTTTCTTTCTTTCTTCCTTCCTTCCTTTCTTTCTTTCTTTCTTTTTTTTTTTTTTTTTTTTTTTTTTTTTTTTTTGTGGAACTGGGGATTGAATTCAGGCCCTTATGCTTGCCAGGGAAGCACTTATTCTACTGAGCCATCTCCCCGGCCCCTCTTGAATATTTTTTGTTGTATTTGTTCTTTACATTTTTTCTTCTGAGAAGTGTGTATTCATCGCAGATTCAATGCCTTAATTATTGTAACTCTTTACTAACTTTAATGAAATTTTATTTTACTGCTATTTTTATTTTTTCTCTTTAAAAAGTAAAACAAATTAAGATCTTTGAACTAAAAAGGGAAAACAACTGTAATAATCCTATATTGTTTCACATCAAAGATAATAGAAGCTAAATGACAGAAAGAACTAAAACTTGAGCAGCTGACTATTGTCAGGGATGTTTAAGAATCATTGTAATAAAAATTTGTTGGTTAAGTCTTGTGAGCCATATTTTAAAATGGACTAATTTCAAGAAATTAGAGAATAAATTGATAGAAATGTTGCCTTCAGTAAATCTGTGGCTTTCAATCATTTTTGTCAACACATGTTCACATAGAAATTGTCTCCTAACTTTACAGAGGACGAAAAACTAAAAAAAAAAAAAGAAAAGAAAAGAAAAAAAAACCAAGATCACGAACCTTCACGCTGATGAGGGAAGGAACTGCCTTTTTGAGATTTTGCAGAGATTATAAGCACTCCATATTGCAAAGCCAAGAAAGGGAATTTAGCTAAGAAAATTGGAATCTTTGAAGCAAAGTCTCTTTGGATTTTAAGCAAATCCAAAATCTCCTTGAAGGATAAACTCCAAAAAAATCCATAAATCAAAACACATAAAATACGAACTAAAACTACTGCAGAGGCTTTCCACCCTGGACTTCCAGGCACATCCCCTTGCAGACCAGATCGCAGCTCATGCAGGGTCCCTGTGCCTGCTAATTTGTCAGTTAACAAACAAAAGCAGACAGGAAAATGTTGGCTGTGGACACCCATTCACTTACTACAGGTGAGAATGAGAAGGTGGGCCTAGGCCACTGTGTGTGCTGTTAACCAGGATGTTTGTTTTCTTGCTCAAAAAAAAAATCATATGTTCTTACTCAGTGTATTCTTAATACTTTATTCATAAAGTATTATGCTGTACCTCTTAAATTCATGTGAATATTATTCTGAATAATAAATTTAAAATTATAACTTAAATGATAGTGCTAGTCCTTTTATCTTGGGTGCCTGTACAGAACGCAAATGCCAGCATGTGTTGTCTTTATCTGATCAGTTACTCCCCCATAAACCCCAGGGATAATCCAGTATGGAAGAGAATTGAGGCTTACTACTTTCCCCAAGCCCCAGGACTCCTCCAGACAAGCCCAAGTTGCTACCTGAGAGTGTACACCTGGACTGCCTTCTGCCCAGTTTTCCTGATCGCAGACTGGCTGAGCTGACCTCATCTACACCTTCCCCACATGAGTAATTTTATTTTATTTTATTTTTTAGCAGTAATTACATTTTATTCATGCACTGTCTGTCATTGTTTCTGAACCCAATATTTAGAATCAATGTGACTTAAAAAAATTAGGTTGGGAGAGGGTAGACAAACAGGAGCAACAACTGTAGTCAGTAGAGACCCTTAGAGCAGGGCAGTTTTAGGAGCTTGGTGGGGAAAGAGGGGATCAGAAACCACACACTCTACAGATCAAACACAGAGGAGGGAAAGGATCACGTGCGAATGGCTATTGACTGACAGAGGAGTCTATACTTTACACCTTTTTATGCAAGAAAAAGCACATACAATGATAAGTACATTTCATTTTATGAAAAGAAAACAAAGCAAGCGGATAAGACACAGAGGTAGGTACGTGCTGCCTCACACATAGTAAAAAGACCAGAGAAACACACACTGAGTTAGTCAGAGTCCATCAAGGTCTGGAGTGGGACAGTGAGGAGGTACCCAGAGGACAGAGTGGCTTCTGACTTCCTAAACTTCCAGAAAGTGTATAAAGGAACTAAAGAAGGGAGGGAAGGACAGAGGCAGTGTGGAGGAGGCAGGATGAGAAGGTGGAGGGGCACCATCTTGGTGAACTGGCCATGGCCCCTGTGGCATAGCTGTACCTCAGAATCCACAGGGAATTGGTTGCACATGAGTAATTTTATTAAGGTTTAAAATGTGTTTGTTTTTGCTTTAATCTGTTTGTAAGAAAGTGTTATATTCACAAACAATTATTGAAATCCATGCAGTGTCCCCGTAAGTCCTGACTGCAGTTTCCTTGGTGGTCACACACTGCCGAAGCCAGAGAGGATTACAATAAGGATGTTGGTGATGGTGCTGTCCAGAGGGGAAGTTTTCTACCACTACATTTGTCCTTGTTGAGCCCTCGCCGCAGGGCTCGCCTCTTGCCCACCGCTGATTTCTGACAGCCACGAATCTCTTTCCCCTTTTCATAATTTGTGATTACAGAAATGTTGTTTAAAATAAATCACATAGTATCTGTATGGATTTTGGAAATGACTACTCTCTTCACTGAGAATAATTAAATACTTATCTAAATTTTTCTGTTCATCAACAGTTTGTTACAACTGTTGCCAAGGAGTATCTCATGGGTCTACAAAATAATTTTCTCCTTTCTGTAGTTGAATATGTGTGTCTTTTACAGATTGGAATTAGTATACATAAAGCTGATATGAATACATGAATATTTATTTATAAATATAACTCCTTATTTCACTGGAATTAGTGCCATAGAATACAATCCCATGTGGGAGCTGTATAGTTAGTACAGACTGTCAAATATTTTCCTAAGTCACTCTAGAATTTAACAAGTCTACCAGCAATATGAATATACTAGTTTCTTAGGCTGTCATTTGATTATAACTGGTTACCTTAGGTGATCCCATGTTTTTAAATTGTAAGCATTCTGATAGTTTTATAGTGATATCTCCCTATAGTTGTAATTTACGTTTCCCTCATGTCTAAACATGCTCAACATCTGTTACTGTGGTAAATTATGAACTGTATACTGTGTGATCCAAATGAATGGGAAAAGTTTAAATTAGAAAAATATTACAATAAAATACACATTAATGTTCATTCCTCTCAAAACACAGTGCCTCTTTCTGAAGACACTTATTTTCTGGTCAGTTGCACATTTTGAGGAGGTTCTTGAAGTCATTTCCCGAGTGTCTTTAATAGCTATGGGGCCCGTGAGATAGCTCACCAGTCCAAAGAGTCTGCTTAGGCAAGCTTAGACAAAGTGCAGGGACCGGGATTCAATCCCTGGCTTGACATGCCATGCCAGCCCCATTCCCAAGGTGGGCTTAGCTGGCCACAAAAGAAACCAAATAAATAACAGAAAAGATTGTGATCAACGGTAGAGAACACTTCTTCCCAGTGCAGGTTCTTTCAAACTCTGCAGTGTGTCCTCAGCCACCTTATTCAGTCACAACGTGACTATTCTCCTTTCCTCAAAATTAAAATGACCATAAAAAGACCTGAAGAAAGCCATGACAGTGCAACTCAAAGACACTCAGAGAGGAGGACATCTGGAACCACCTGAGAAAATGGCAAGAAGAATGGGCCCATTAAAAAAATAAGAACTACTCCAAACCATTTTCATAGAAGGTATGATTGTAGAGGAAAGGGTTACCCTTCTAGAAACAGTCATGGGCAGAGCAGACATGCAGATCACTGCACCACACAAAATCACATTCCAAAGGAAATATACGAGTTTTGATAAATTATTTAACAAGAACCATATGAAAGTAAAATTTACATTCGTTCCTAATAATGAGAAAATCACACTAAATTAACTAAGGCACCATTAAAAATTAAAAGATAAAATCAGAGTTTTTAAATATAAAATAGATAAAATTGACAATACTTTGGAAAATAGGAACAACTGATAGAAAAGTATCTAACATATAAATTAAGTTCATAGAAAATAAGAAAATGTCAAAACCATCATGACCCTAAAGAAGATGAAGAAAACTGGAATCAAAATTCCATGGAATAATATTTTCAAAATATACCAAAAAGACAGTTAAAAGAGTAAGTATGAGAAATATTCACTGTTGAGAAGCAGACTAAAGCTCCTGCAAGCAGGCGCAGGGGCTGGGGGTTCAATCCCCAGGGCCTGCCTTGCCCACCCTGCCCTCAGCCGTGCTGAGAGGGTAATTGAGACTGGATGTGGTGGTGCACACCTGTAATCCCAGCTCTTGTGAGGCTGTAAACAGGTGGATTGCTATGAGGCGATCTAGTAGTGAGACCCTGAACACCCTAAAGACCCATCCCCCCAAAAAATACATAAAAAATAAGAAGAAAAATTAACAAAGAACTCAGTTTTAAAACAGATTTCACTAATACTGTGATTCCAAAATCTCTCAACAGAGTAAATCCTGTGGTGCTCAACATTTCATGAAACTGAGCTGTTTCCTGTCCCTCTTGCCAGGAGGCATTCATGTACAACCGAGTCTGTACTAATCTCACTTGTGAATACACATGTAGCAAATGAGCACATTCACAACACTGATGGACAATTTCAGCAAATAAAAACAAACATTAGGACCAAGGGAACAAAATCCTCACAAAAGAAGATCCGTACGTATTATTGCCTCAGAAAATGTCAAAAATGGTGGGGTAAGTTCTTTGAAGCAGATCTATTTCTTTGAAGAGTATATTTTCAGAAGAATTAATAGCAAAATCAAACTGTAATTTTAAAAATTTAAACATTCACTATATTTTCAATATACTGGTATTAAAGACATGCATAAAATACATACAAGCAGAATTTCTGCCATAGTAAATTACTTGTTTACATTTATTTTTCTTTTGGAGGTATGCAGGAAAGCATTTCTGAAGAAATAGACAATTTCACTTGATATTTTTATGTCAAATATATAATACTAGTAGAAATAGTATATTTACCTCAACATAAAATATAATTTAGACACTAGCAATTGATATTAACCAATAATTTTATAAATATGGAAATTGCCTCTAAATAAATAGGAATAGATGAAAAATTGAATGATTAAGGACTATTAGTTAACTGCAGATAATATTGTAAATGTAAAACTATAAATCCTTTTCTAAAGTATCATATGTCACACAAATTTGTTTACTATTAAATTTTATATTTGTGACTTTTAGAGATTTCAAAAAGTTGAAGTATTATTCAGATGTGTTACCTTAGTGAAGGAAAAATTAATTCTTGTCTATAGCTTTACATTTAGGAAGTCAAAAAGACAAAGGTTTAAAAAAATCAAATTCTCAGAACTTAAAACAAAATTGAGAAAATTTACCAAATTTGAAAATAATACTTTTCTGTTCTAGGTGGAAGAAGATATAAAAATGACATAAATGATTTCACTGACAGCGGCAGCAGAAATGTAACTATAACTGTAACATGAAATGAATAATTTTATAGGAAAAAAAAAGCAAACTGATGTTGAGCCATGACGGGAATATCGTTCTGTACAATGACAAATACAGAATTTCATGAAGAAGTCCAAATCAAATTGCCCATTTCTTCAAGAAATGCTTCCTTGAATACTTTCAAAAGAAAAATACAAAATAGAAAAGCAATTTACTACGGCAGAAATTTTATTTGCATGCATTTCATGCCTAAGTCTTTAATCCCAGTAAGTTTGGAAACATGGTGAATATTTACGTTTTACAATTTGCAATTTAATATTGCCATGAAGAGCCGCTGAAGCTGCCCTGCCCACAGGAGGGAGAAGGGGCTGCCACAGAGGCAGAGCAGGCCGTGTACCAGCCAGGCTGAGAAGCAGAAAAGCCAGGGAAGAAGAGGAGCAAGAAGAAGGCGGAGATGGGGCTGCAGGGGCCCCGAGAAGCGGAAGGAAGTTCTAGACTCTAAGGAGAGCGAGGATGAGGACAAAGATTGCCAGCAAAGCTGCAAAGGTGTGCGAGGGCTCCCGGACCTCGAGAATCCTGAAGGCTGGTGCAGACAACCGAAAATGGTGCACAGCTGAATCTGGACGGCCTGAGGAGCCGAAGGAGAGAACTAGAAGAAATGTAGAAGCAGAAAGCAGAAGAAGGCTACACGAAAACACGTTCAGCAAGTAAGACAGAGCAGGCCAAGGCTGACCTTGCCGGGCTGGCAGTCATCCAGAAAGGAGGGAGGAGATCACCTGGAAGAAAGAGGCCAGGGAAGCGAAAATGGGTGTAGTCACTTTCCCTGAAGAAGTGAGCGTC
>NW_004524756.1:5241338-5252778 GCF_000260255.1 Octodon degus | reverse complement strand
ATATGTAACCATTTAAAAATACTTGCTGGGTTTAGAAATCAGAACCCTGCTTGGGGGTGCCCGGGCAGTGGGTCAGAAGAGCTCCCATTTGTTCTGTAGATGCACATTAGCAGGTGGTGGTGTCCGCAGCCGCTGCTGGCGCGGGTAGCAGCCAGCCCTCGTGTGTGCTGCCCTGGACACGGGTTGTTCCTCGTGTCCCATGGCTTCAGTGGCCTCCAACGGACCCCTCTTGCCTGCCCTTCCCTGCCCAATTCCCACACATCTGGACAGGCCTAGTAACAGTATATAACCGACGATCATTTCAAGAAACCTCCGTTTACTGTGCAGCACTCAGGCAAAACCTGCTCCACAGATCCAACTTTTATCTTGGGCAGTTTAGACTTCACATTATCATAATCTTTAGTCATTAATTCGATATGTTCATTTGCTTCAAGCAAATTTATCCCACTGTTTCTGTCACTTTCCGAAGCAGTACTACCAGTTTTCTTTTTTAAGTGGCTTTACTTGTACTACCTCCATAACCTGGATGGATTCAAACATGGAAGTTTCAAGGGAGTTTAAACTTTGGGATCAGAAGTAACATGGGGGCTGGCGAGATAGCTCGGCAGATTAAGTGTGTTAAGGCAAGCACAGGGACCAGGGTTCGATCCTGAGCCCTACTCCTAGGCATGCTGAGCCAGCCACCGAGACTGGGCTTGGTGGTGCACACCGGGAATCCCAGTGCTGGGGAGACTGAAAATGGGAGGATCACTGAGTCTGAGTAGTGTGTAGAGACACCCTGTACCAAATACATAAAAAAAAAAAAAAAAACCACTAACCTGGTACCTGACCCAGTGAATAAGGTGCCTGCGTACATACTTTTAGGTCCTGATAAACATGCTTTTACAAGCCTGATGTGTTCCTTTCTCCCTGCTGAAACAAAATTCCCAACACCCACAAGTTAAAGGAGGCAAAGCTTATTTCCATTCACAATTTGTAGAAGTTTCAGTGCACAGTCCACTGGGTCCACCACAAACAGCGCGGCAGTTCCAGCAGTGAGCCCGAGCTGCAAGCAGAGGCTTTCTTTTTCCTGTTAGTCCATTCAGGCCACAATCCCATTGTTTGGTGCTCCCCACACCCAGGGCCTGCTGTCTGCTCTAAATCCATTCAGCCATGCCCAGAACTGTGCTGAACCAATGAGAAGCCTAATCCTGTACAGCAAGCCCTTAATTCCAGCATAATATAACCTGTATCCAGCCACCTCCCCAAAGCTGTAATTCCCAAAGTATAAAGATTTGCAGGGATATCTCGACAGTATTCATAGCAGCTGCTCTCTGGAGAGGAGGTGACATTGAACAGCACCATTTTCTGTGGTACTGATCACACATCGGGAAGATAGTGAAGGAAAAGGACTGCCAGAACTGTTGCAATAAGTGTGCTCAGAGCAAGAGGAAGGGATTCGTGCTCTTTGTGGGGAGAGACATCAAAGCCAAACTGTCTTTTACTATGTTTCTCATTTAAACTTTCACTTCCCTTAGGGCTGAGGTTAATGACACAGTCTGTATTTATCAGCAGTACCTTTTGTTTCTCTTCCAGTAGCAATGAAGAACTGGCAGAACCTCTGTCTTCTGTTGCCCGGTACAGGGCTGCAGGATAAATCCTGAGAGTACTTGGCTCACCTACCTTATCAGACACAAAAGTTACATTTCTTATTCTATAGGTCTTGCTATATCTTGGTTTTAACCATCCAGCACAAAAGTATAAAAACGAGGTATGTAAAGTAAAGCCATATTAATAAGATGAGCTGTAAAAGGCTCAAGTCAATACCTTCTGAGTATAACCCACTAATATAGACTGCTAGAAAGTGTTGGATTGTTTAGCTGGATTCAAACACTTGTAGTATTTAGATGCCAATAGAATATTCACCTCTGACAGGACAAAAAAAATAAAATTAAAAAAAAGATACAAAGGAAAGATCATTTTGTTTTTATATATACAAAATAGGATAAATATACAGCTACTTTCGCTTAACTCAATGGGAAGAAAGAGGTGTGCTAACAGTGTTTGGAAAGAATATCCTGTCTGCTTCTTGTACTATGGATAACTACTAAGAAGATAACAATGTACAGTGTATTGACTATCAAAACTGTCCTGTTAATCAGCTGTGAAACTATCTCATTCATATTTATTTCTCAATAAAAAATAATAAAAGCTAAAGCAAATTAAAAAAATAAAAAATAAAATAAAATGGAGATCTGTGATGGTAACATAAAACAGTACTGATTCCAAACCCGTAGCTCTTTTTTGCAACATTTTTGAATTAAATATGAATTAAGTCATAAAAAAGAACCTCTGTCTTCTGTGTGTGTGTGTGTGTGTGTGTGTGTGTGTGTACATGTGTATGTTTTTTTTCTGTTTTCTGGAGGGGTTTTTTTGTACTTTTTATTTTAAATAATAAAAACAAAAGTTACAGCAAAAGCAAATGGCAAAAACAAAAACAGAAATAGTAACGCGCAATAATACGTATGGTACAGACCAAATCATACCACAGGGAAATCTGAGCACCCATGTTCATAGCAGCACAATTTGTCATAGCCAGGTCTTATGTTGTGTATTCTGCCCACATGGTGAGCTGGTGTCCTCAAGTGTGGCATTCCACTCCCTCCCAGAATGTTCCCAGAGGAAAGGAGCTAGTTGTTGGGTCTGCGAATGGTTCACCCTCAGAGGTGATATTGAACACAACAGCATGGATACAGACATCAGTCTCGATAAATATGATCTCTCCTTTCTCCTTTGCTTACAAGTTAGCTGTTGCATTCCTTTTAGTACAAGCTTGAATCAAATCTCATTGAGGAAAATGACAGCTTCTACTCAACTGTTTTTTCTTGCTGAGGAAAACCATTCATTGTATCCCAAGGAAAATTGTTGCCCCAGCATCACATTACCCATGGTTCACAGTAGCCCCTCAACCATCAACTCTGTAAATCATATTCTTTTTAGCAAAAAGACATTCAAGGCCAAAATTCTTTTTGAGTATTTAACTTATAGTTCTTCACAAAATTGCAGATTCATACTCCTGCAGATATTACATATTTTAATATATTATGCCTATGCCAGTGCATTTTAAGATTATCAAATATACTATAATAGAATATTTATGATAAATTTCCTATATATAACAATATATAGCAATTTTATATAGTAACTACTTTAATAGAATTTTTTGAAGTTTTTGGATTATAATAAAGTGTTCAGGACTACTGTATTCCCATACACACTGTATTCATTTCATATGGTCTCCTCTACACTGTTGGCAATATTCTTTAGTGTGGTATATTCTTAAAATTGTGCACATCAGTATTGTTAATAGATGTTATTAATTAAAATTTGTACCATTTGATTTAAAATTTGTAGCAATTAGTTTCTTTGTTTAGGTTTCATCAATGTTTAGTGCCAAGTATAACTCAGTATATGTCATATGGACAGTATCAAAAACAATACCTTCAATTGTGAAAAATCCACATGTTCTATCTACATATTCCTCTGACTTTCCTAGAACCCCCATCATTCATAGTATTTTTACTATCTGTACAGTTTCTCCTTTTTCAGAATGTCATGTACTTGGAATCAAATACTGCAGAACCTTTAAGCTTGATGTATTTCACCGAGCAATGCATTTAAATTTTGTCCATGTTTTTAACTGCTTGATGATGTTTATTGTTAATTAATGTTCCATATATAAATCTTTACACACCTCCTGAAATGCATCTTGTGTGCTCTGTACTTTTCACAGTTGTGAATATGACTGCTGTAAGTATTTTTACAGGTGTGGACACCCATTTTCAGTTCATTTGGGAAAATCACCAGGAGAGTGCACCCTGAAATGTATGGAAGGCCTGTGTTTAGCTTTGTGAGGAGCTGAGCCATCTAATACAGATTCTCTATTTTGCACTCTCAAGCAAAATGTATGCAAGTGCCCTTTGTTGATCTCTCAAAGCCTGACAGAAAATTACCTTGCACAAGTACATTCAAGAGGAGAAATTTCAACAGTGAGGTCATGCTGATGGAGAACGTGATCATGAGGGCGGGATTAAATAACACGCTGCCTTGACAAAGACCTGTGCTAGGACCATGATTATATTAAACAAAGGAGTAATAAATTTCAAAATGCCAAGTGCCTATATAAAGAGGAGAGTTATGAAAGTCAACAAATTGAATAAATGTTTCTTTTTTCAACTGGAATTCAGATGCAAAATCGTGTCATAGTCATCCTTTGAAATTACTAGGATTCAATCAAGTATTTTAAAAACTAAAAATAGTCACTGTACTTCAGATAACTATTTCTTGGAATAAAGAATTTACTGGTAACATATTCAAGGAACTGAAATACTATGAATATATATTGAAAGTTGATCATGAAGCATATAATGAATATAAATGAATACAAGCAGAAAAGTCCTCTCAGTAAGGAGAAGCATTAATTAGTGGAACCTGAATTAATTGTCTTATGACTTGAAAATATTGTTTACCCCCCAAAAAGTTAAACTAAACATTGTTCATCAAATATTAAAATTTAGGGTGATGTGTACCTTTTTCATTTTCCTGAATTTTCTTTACATACAATATTGTTTGAATTCATGAATAATGCTTTAATCTTGGATTGCAATTCCAATCTATAATCAAGAAGAGTAAACAGATTCGTTTTATTTGTGCACATCATGATGCTTTCAGCATTATATTGATGCTGCCTGATAGAAACTTGATATTACCTGTAATGAAATGCCAAGATTTAATAGCAGGTGGAGAACAAGGCAGAAAAGTTTAATTTCATAAATAGAAAGCAAATGAGCAAAACCTTGCAAGCCATTAAAGTTTTAATTTCCTTTTAAATTTATCTCAGTTTTAGTCTTTTAGATTTCAGTGAGTTCCAATTTAATGTGATATCTATTGAAATAATAAGATTTGCAGAGAGATGCATTGTCATTCTTAATAGTTTCTCTGAAATATATTTATGTATGAGATTGAATGCAACTAAGCAGTAAGATGGTGAACCAAATGAACTATTTGGTTCTTAAAATAAATGATAGTTCATAGATTATTCATTACAATTTTAGATCAGGAAGGAGAAATTAAAAATGCCCTCAAACTCAACAATAATTTCCAGACACAGAAAAAATAATTAGCACTGTATATTGGAATGAGGGCAGGAAAAAAAAAAGAGAAAGGTGAATTTAACACTATACGTGCAATGTTCATAAGCTAGTAAGTACAAATTTATGACAAAAGTATTCATGGCTTTGTGTTTTATTGACTAGTATGGAACCATACATCATGAATTTGGGTGAGACTAATAGATGAATGACAAGAGGTGCATTTTCTGCCATTTCAAAATACGGTTGAATTTCTCTCTCCTTTGTTCAGAAACTAAAGCCACTAAAATACTAGTACTCCTATGAATTATACAGTGACAATTCAGCAAAATTTATGTGTTTCTTCCATAACTTTATTCCTTGAGCCATGTCCCTCCTCATGACTGGACACTGTATCTACTTTTTCGTAAGAGTTATTTTCCCATTTATGCTCATCATTTGTTGTAAAACAGCTACTACATATTAATCGGCATTAAATAAATTAAAAAATATTAATTTGTGTTTTGAACTAAGTGGTGGATGATTAACAAGGAAAATAAAATAGAAACACTTTTCATGGGAAGTTCCATTAAGAACTAAGTAAGGCTGGCGGTCGCCCACCATCTCCTCTGCTCGAACACTTCATCCGTGTGGCACGGCATGCCTTCTCCTTGGGAGGAGCGTGCTAGTAGAGGCTGAGTCACGTTAGCGTATACTACTGATGGGGCATTTTCATTGCTCTGCCTCCAATGATTTCTTTTGGGGGGTTTAGAGACTGTAATTTTTCTTTTTAATTTGGGGACAGGATCCTGCTGGGTTCCTAAAGAACCTGGATGGGTTCAAACTTGTGGTTCTTTTGCTTCAGTTACCCAGAAAACTGGGATTACAGAAGTGGGCCATCATGTCCAGTTTGCATAAGATATTTTCATAATCATAAGTTTTCAAAAATGAATGCCCATGTATTCTGATAAAAGCATATTACTATTTTTCACAAAAAATCCATTGATCCCATTGGATATAGGTAATTTATGATAAATTATTTATGTTTGAAAAATCTGACTTTAATCAGTATTTTTTTTTTCTTCTGTATTTTAGGGAATTGTCTACAGGGAGGTCAGGGTCTCACTACTAGATCTGAAGTTTAGTGATCCAGCTGTTTACAGTCTCCCAAGAGCTGAGATTACAGGCCTGAGCCACCATGCCCAGTCTCACTTGCCATTTCAGAGCACCTCGGAGGCGGGGCTGACCCCCTGCCCCTGCACCTACTTGCAGGCACTTTAATCTGCTGAGCTATTTGGCCAGCCCTAATCTGGATTGAAAAACAGTGATATTCCTACTTTATAATGCAAATATTTTTACTCTTCCAAGTTTCTCCCAAATTTTAAGACAGTTTTATCAAGCCCCAGTTACCTATTTTAGATCCAAAATATCTAAGTTAAATGTGAGGGAAATTTCCTTCTGTAGACATCAAAATTGGTTCTTCCATTGCTGACTTTCACAGTAATATTGCCTGGGATATGAATTTTGTATAATTTCCTTCTCTCTATCAATTAATAGCAATTATAGGAACACAAATGATTGCCTCGATTTCTTCTAAGTAAAATAATAATCCATATTTCTACTAATATTAGTTAATTAAACTGGAAAATTATAGTCAACTATTATTATTCTTTTATGTATTTGGTACAGGGTCTCGGGTCTTGTGCAGCTCAGACTCACAGTGATCCTCCTGGTGCACACTACCGTGCCTATTCCTGGTGGCTGGAACAGCGTGCCCCGGGTCTGAGCCAGGGCATCATGTGTTGTTGGGGACTGAATCCTGGTTCCTGTGCTTGCCTAAGCAGGCACTTAGTCCACTGAGCTATCTCGCTGACCCTTCAACTATTATCTTCAGATTTCTAAGTCAAGGTAATATCTTTTCTAATATTTACAATGCATGCATTAATGGGTTTTATACTTGTTTAGCCAAGTTTCAATCTAATTGATTTCCCATTGGTATGCAAAACAGAAATTTAAAAATTTTTGTGCTACAGTGCCATCAACTAGTTGATTTTGGCCCAATATATTTGATAAACTCCAACTGCAAATAATAAATGCAATACACTGCTTTTCTTAAATAATTCTAATAAAATTGAATGATCCTGTGTTCTCTCTTGTCTATACCTCCTACAGGATCCCTCAGTTTTTTCCTTGAATGCTCTTCTCTCTGCATGAGCTCCTCTTCTTAGGTGAGTTCATCTTAAATTTAGCAGTTTGTGTTTGCAGTCATCATTAGTCAGGTTGTCCAACGCAATAGCAATAATTTCATCCAGTTTGAAGAATACGAAATCACATTTGCCTATTGCCATTCTATTAGCCTCTCCTGTGCTTTGTAATTATTTATTTATTTATTTATTTATTTATTGTGCCAGTGATTGAACTCCAGGCCTTGTGCTTGCCAGCAAGGTGTTAATGCAGCTGAGCTATCCCACTGATCCTCTCCTGTGCAATTAAATTTTGTATTTTGTATTTTATTTATTTTTTCCCTATCTTTGTCCTATTCTCCTGAAGCTAAAATTGTTCTCAATTTTCAGATCAGTTTATTTTCCTATATTCCATTTCCCACAAGATTTGGATAAGTGATTTCTCTTTATATTTCTAGGTCTTTCCAGACAATTTTCCCTTTGATTTCAAAATGTTTCATTGAGGACTTACTCATTTATTATTTCAATTTTATGAAATTTCAAAATACAGTAAATCCCTGATTTAGGAATGAGTTCCAATCTGCAAGAATGTTCCTAAGTCAGACCAAGTTAGTCTTATACACCTTTCACAAAAATATTCAGTGTAAAATATTTTTTAAAAACCCACAGATACAGTAAATCTCAACTCTCCAGTGCTACTGTGCAATATCACATGATATAGTAAGCACATAGCAGTCCAATCAAATAATATCCAGCACACATGTAAATTGCATCCATAATCTGTGGTATTTGTTATTTATTCCCTTCCTATCTATGAAATTTTGCAAGTCAAATGTTTCTGAACCAGGAATTTATTTTGCTAAATACATGGTTTCTTTTGTGGTTTTTGTTGTATTTAGCTTGCTATTCATTTTACATATTAAAAATGTGCTAAAGAAAGTAATCTGTAGATATTTCTTAGTGTGCATGTAACAAAGACAAATAGATTAAGATGGAATAAAAATAGTACAGGTGCTCTGGAAGGTTTGTGATAGAACCCTGGATTGGGCATTTATAATGTGAAATATCTTTGGGAATACCCTAGTGTAGGTATCTTCATATCTTTATTACGTTCGTCTTCTAAATGATATTATTCTTCTAATTCAGTGCTTCCCAAAAAGTAAAGCCTAACTGTAAATAAGCATTGGTCATTACCACGGTGATGGCCAGCTTCATGTGGAAGATTACACCTCATTGTTCCCTTGCTAGGCGGTTACTCTGCAATGCCAAGTAAGCTTAGGGTGATCATGGTTGGCATTTATGATCTCTAGTTTGAGGGGTAGCTGTTTTCTAGTTGGGCCTTATTTTGGGGGAAATTGGGGTTCATTTGTATAACGATTGATGAGCCATTACAGAAGTAAAGTGCCTACTTCAGAGAAACAATTATTATAAAGCATATTTCCTACATAGTACCTTAGAAAGTTAAAAACATTATACAGATTAGCAAATGGTTAAGATACAGGGGAATGAAACTCCCAACCCAAAAGACACATAGGATGAGTTTGTGTTCTCTATAACTGATGAATGAATTTTAGGAACATTGTGCTCAGATGTTAAGAACAGAATATATTTATTGGGGGAAAGAAAGCTTCTGTAAAAGAGAGGGACAGAAGGGAACCTGAGTGGGTTTCCAAAAATCTGTCTTTTCTAGGGATCTTTATAAAACAAAACCATGAGGTGAGGAGGGTCTCAAGTGAAAGACATGAGAACTCAACTCAACAAGATGGGCATGAGGTGGGACAAACCTATGGTTAACCAATAAGATTGGAAGCATAACTGCTCAGGTAAAATTGATTAAATCCAGAATCAAATGGAGAAGCCAGTCACGTAGCAAGGAAGAATGAATACAGAACAGGGGCTTTTCCTGTGGGGGTGGGATGAGTGACACTTCCTGTCTTTTTTTAAGGTGATAGAGACCTACTTAGAATATCAGTCCCTAATGTTTATTTTTACATAGGTATGTATTTGTTTGATCTTTTGTCTTGGCCCACACCAGGTGTAATATCTCTCCCACAGTTGCAAGCTCTCTCATTTTCCATACTGGCTCCTTCAGAGGGCCCAGCCCTCTCTGACTATATATAATACTTTTACCTAATTTAGCTGCCTAAAACAGTTAGAAGATAGAACCCAGGAGTGCCTTAATAAATCAAAAAATCTAAATGATCCCAGTCCCACATGCCATGCCAGCCCTGTCCCTGGGGGTGCACTGAGCCAGTCAATGAGTCTGCACGTGATGGCCCAGGCCTATAATCTCAGCTCTGGGAAAGCTGAAAACAGGAGGATCACTCCCAGTCTAGACTGTGTTGTGAGACCCTGTACCAAATATATAAATGAAAAAAAATCTAAATATTAATGATAAAATTCAAAAAATAAAAATAGGTTTGTAGTATTCATATGTATATATTCATGTGATATACCAATCTATCTATCATCTATCTATCTTTTATCTATCTATCTATCTATCTATCTATCTATCTATTTTTCTTAACTTTCACAACTTGCTATGGTTTGTGCCTAGGTGTCTCCCCAAAGCCTCATGCAGTCTTGGGGTGGTTTCTGGAATTTGTGATTGGTAATTGTTTGTATGGATGCTGTACCTGCCCTGGGGCAGGTAATTTGCATTTCAATGTAAGGAGGGAAGACAAGTTGGCTGCTTGAGCTGCTGCTACTCCTTTGGCTCTCTTGCTTTTTCCCACCACCATGAAATGTTGCTTTCTGCCATGTGCCACAGCTCTGCCTTGGAGCCAGTTGAATATGGACTGAACCCTCCAGTAACTGTGAGTTAAATAATTCTTTCCTTCCTTCATTTTGGGTCAGGTATTTTGTCTTGGCAATGAGAGAAGAGTAACTTAGAATTTGGTACCAGAGAAGTGGGGTCATTGTTGTGGCTAAACCTGACCATGTGGATTACAAGCTTTTGGGAATGGCTTGTGGGAAGAGGTAGGAAAGGTTTGGAGAGGTTACCTACTTGTGAAGAGCTGGAATAATTTCAGCTAGACTATGTGGGAGATTCTGGTCAGAGCTCAGAAGACTAGAAGGCTGATAGAAAGCCAGCCTGTGAAGAACAGGCTGGGGAGTTTTTTTCTGGGAAGAAGGACGCATTGATTACTGGACATCAGATGATTTATGGAATGGTTTGGCCAAAAGTCTGTCTGAATTTTGCGCATTTCCAGAGACTTTGCCTGAGTGTGAGTTTAAGCAGGGTGGACTGATAAATCTTTCAGAAGATATTTCAAAGTGGCCAAATATTGGGGCAGTTGCATGGTTGTCACTGGGGGCTTTTAGCCAGATTTATGTTGAGAATGAAGAGCAATGGTCCCAGCAGAATGGTTCAAAATGTTGTGAGCTTGGTCAGAAAGGATGCACCAGGAAAGCTGTGGACTGCAAAGATGAAGATAAAAGGATCTCCATTTTAGAGAAGGAAGCAGAGAATCAAACGATGGCCTGGGGGCACCACAGAGGGTGGTAGGTCTCCACCTTTTGCAGCCTCAGAACTGCAAAGGTCAGGGACTTTGCTTTGAAAGGAAAGCCTCAGAGATCCATGTTCCAGAATGGTGCCAGCATAGAGAATGTTTCTCGGAGTCCATGTCAGAGTGCTCAGTGGTCCAGGGACTCAACCCCTACAGCCAAGAGAGAGGGAAGCCTGGCGACTGCTCCAGCTGGCAGCACACCTTGGCATTGTCCATGCAGCATTGGTTTCAGGCGCATTCAGAATGCAGGAGTTCTGAGGTTAAGAAGACTTCCACCTCAATTTCAGAAGAAGGCTTGGGAGGCCAGGCAGTATCCCCCTGAGCAGGCGGTGTGTGAAGCCATGAATGAGAAGCCTATTCCATGGAAACCCCAGAAATTTGGAAAAGCCAGGAACATGCATCATCTAAGAGAAACTACAAGGAGGGAGCAAAGCCAACCTAATAGAGAAGCCATGGGAGCTACCACTAAGAGTGCTCTAGCGGCAGAGCCACATGGAGCTCAGTTTGCCACAGATTGCTTCAGATATTCCACAAGTGCCTATAGGATTTAATGTTTGCTCTGCTGGATTGTGCACTTGTGTTGGTCCCAATGCTTGGTATCCTGTTGTTTGTACCTTTTGGAGTGGTAATGTTTGCTTTG
>NW_004524756.1:5238040-5239055 GCF_000260255.1 Octodon degus | reverse complement strand
ACGCCCTGACCAGCGATGAAGTGAAGATCTGCATGCAGCACTTCATTAAAGTTGATGCCACGGTGTGAACTACCCTGTGGGAGTTTCCTGGATGTTATCAGCACTGCCAAGACTGTAGAGAATGGCTGTCTGTTCTGTGACACCAAGGGGTGCTTGGCTGTTCATCACTTTATGCCTGAGGGGAAAAAATAAAAAAGAGCAGCCCAGGGCCTGAGCTATACCTCAGTGGCACAGTACCTGCCCTGCAAGCACAAGGTCCTGAGTTTGATTCCTGGTACCAAAGAACCAAACAAAACAAAGCAAGGGTCAGCCAAATAGCTCAGTGGATTAGAGCATCTGCAAGCAGGTGCAGCTTCCTGGGGTTCGATCCCGGGACTGCTATGCTGGCCCTGCCCCTAAGGCGTGCTGAGAGGGCAGTTGAGACTGGGCGTGGTGGCACAAGCGCCTGTAATCCCAGCTCTTGGAGGCTGTAAACAGGCTGATCACTGCGAGTCTGATTGAGTAGTGAGACCCTGAACACCCTGTAGACCCTTCCCTAAAATGCAAAAACAATAAATAAATAAATAAAATAAGAAGACTAATAAAATAAATAAATAAAACCAAACAAAAAGAAAGCCCAAAATAGCAGGAGACACAGTGAACTGGAGAATTCGAAAACCAATATGGATTGAACCGGGGACTGAAAATATAAGTAGTTGTTGAAGGAATAACAACATGAAAAATATTCTAGCTCATCTATTTCTTTGAATTTACTCAATAGAGGAAAATTAAGTAAAACTAAATGTCTTAACTTGAGCAAAGGTATCATGATTCTCATAAGATGCAAAATACACAATTATATATGTTTGTTCGAAAATAGATGGCAATATGCCCACATTTATTCTTGACAACTGCAAAAAATGCCTTTTTAATTTTGTAAATGTTCGTAAAATACAAGCAAAATGATTTTAATTTAGTGAAGAATACTGTTTTTAAAATATGATGGGTGTTTGAAGTGACCAAGAAATTACAAATA
>NW_004524756.1:5221679-5237115 GCF_000260255.1 Octodon degus | reverse complement strand
TTTCAATTAATATATGATGGGATTTTGGTTCTGCCTTTCTCAAGAGTTTAGCATAGTGTACTGCATCAAAATTTGTCCTTCTGGGGCCAGGGAGATAGCTCAGCGGCATAAGCACTTGCCTGGCATGCCCAAGGTCTAATAGGTTCCAGGAGGCACAAGTACTAAAAGTAGTGAGTACTGAAGCAAGGAAGTAGTATAGGACCTTGGGAGAATGAACTGACAGCCCCTCAAGCAAGCATACTTGAGCTTAGGTTCCATTTTCTAACTTCCTTTCATCATTTTCTTAACCTAACAAGCACCCAGTAATGCTTAGTAATCTAAACAATCATTTTCTGTAAAACATGATGTACATTAGAAGATGTTGAGGATGAGCAGAGGGCCCTGTGGGAGAGAGAGGATATCTTAAAGTGAATGGTCCAATGAGGAATGTGGGGAGGGTTCTGACAAAGGGGTTCTGCAGACACACTAGACTCAGGAGAAGGCCTAGCCACAGATAGATGGGGATGATTCTGTGAAGGATGTGACAGGGCTCCAGATTCTGAATAACCAAAGTTTGAGTTGGCTAGAAAGAGATTTGAGCCACAGCACGGCACTGTAGATTGTGAGCTTTTGTGGGGAACACCAAGCAAATGATCAATACCAACACAAAATATTTCATGTTAAAATTTGGGACGTGCCATATTTGATGAGTTTCGAATGAAGTGAGTAACAGAGCGCTGATATAGCAGTAATATAATTCTCACTCTGCACTTGATCTCAGTCACAAGTTCTTGTGGTGATAGCTCCCAATCTGATAGATGTCAAATGCACCAAGTTTTGTGTCTTCTAAAGTCGAAAAATAAATTCTAAAGAGCAACATCAGTGAAGAGTACAACAGATGTATTGAGAGATAGTTCCTGAGGGACAGGAAGAGTCCAGAAATCAAGCTGTCATGTAGGCTGCTCACTGGGGGGCAATGTATATGGTAAAGGTCCAATATGAGTACCGAGCAGGTCAAAATATAATCAAGCAGTAAGATGCCAGGGACAGCCATTTAGATAACGTTGATGCAACAGGTAAGTGGGGTTTGTAGCAAGGGTATCAGACTGACATCACTAACCTCAACTTGTCTATGACTTCTACATTTGGATCATTTTGGGGAAAGATGTGTCCAGGGCTTCTGGTGACCCATCCAGGGATCTGAGGCAAATATAGACTTAATCGCGTGGGTGGTACCAAGGACCTTATCATATCATATTTCCATTCATCCCTTGGGGAAGTATGCAAGTCTGAAAATTGTGACTTTAATGTCCAGGTCTTGCCTTCTTCTGATGGTCCTCCATCTAGCTTATAATGTGTCCTCATCTTATGCACAGACTTCTTCCACAGCCTATCTCTGTCTAACAGCATATTAATTCCTACCTAACTTAGCTGCCTTGCTAGGTTGACTATACTTTAGCACTTAATTGTATAACTTTGCTTATATGATTTGCAAAGAAGATAGATGACAGATAAGGCATATATAAACTGCTGGTGGACCCTACTACGTCTATGTATATTCAGGGACATAATGTCTTTGTGGAATGAATTTAAAGTGATTTTTCCCCAATTGAAAATGTGTTGGTAATAAATACAGAGATCCTTCACTCACGTATTTAATTAAATATTTTTGATAAAAGTTTTTCCTCAAAATGCATCACCCTCTTATGAATTCATGATGTGTTATGCACTGTGTCTAATTTTGCATTTCAACAGAAATTGTTGTGAGTTAAGCATGCATAAATTTGGAATCATAATGTGAACAACCATTTGCCAGTTAGAAATTGACCTCAATTCCGGATGCATATTAAGCTTAACTTTAAATATTTCATGGTGTATAATTGATCATTTGCATGTGTGTTTCTCCTTGTAATGCTTAGATTTCATGTATATTTTCATTCTATGGTGGCATATGGCTTCAAGATATGAGAGTTTTGTGTTTTTAATGTACATTACAATCTTCTAGTTGAATATTCAGTATAAAAACAAAAAAAAATAGTTATCTATCCTATGGTTTACTATTCAGTATAAAAACATAAGAAAAATAGTCATCTATCCTTACCTATTTGTTGTAATCCTCTAAAACTAATTACCCTTCTATTATTCTGTTACTATTCTTGTACAGCTGGACTTCCTAGAAAGTGGGGGAAATTTAGGAATTATTAGATGAATAATTATTAAAGTTAATTTTCTGTCATAAAAAATCTTATTTGTACATTAAATAAGATATAACAGTAGAAGTATCAACATATCTTTAATTAGAAAACTATTGATTAGCTCTTTAAACACACTATAAAGGAGGACGATTAACTTATTTCATTAATTTATTTTTATATTTTATAATTAAAATTTAATCTTTATTTTAGAATGTATACTTTAGTGAACATAAATTGTTTTCACATTGATTATATATGAAGATTGAAAATACATGAGGTGTTCTTTTGCACAAATATTTCTAAAGTGCAGTGTAAGTGTGAGCACATTGTGCTTTGAACATGACGGTTTTCCTTCAGCATGCAGTTCTGATCCGAGTTTGATGAACCTGGCCTGGTAGTGCATGTGCTCAGGCCTGGGGACTTGCTGCCGGAGACCCTGGTGCTCAGCGTGGGCTGTAGCGCTGGCAGCAACAGTTTGCAAGACTTTAAAGAGAAATTTATCCAAAGGAGCACGTGCACATCCTAAGAATGTGGCAGCAAAGTTGCTACTTGACTCTAGAGCAACCTGGATTGCCCAGAACTGAAACAAAAGCAAATGACTGCTATGTCTGCTTGCAGGTAGCAGATCTCCAGTGATTCTCCTTTGCCAGCTGCTGTTATTCATACTGAATCATTCGAGCTGCCACACCCCACACTCTCCTGCCCTTAGACTAATTCTGACCTGGGGAGAGCAGGTGAAAACAATTATTTTCAAACTTAAAGGACAGAAATATACTTCTTCATGTAAGAGTATAAAGCATAGGACTGAGCATGTGTAGCTCAGCGGTACAAGTGCCTGCCTGGTAAGGGCAAGGTCCTGAGTTTGAGTCTTAAAACATACCACACCACACACACACACACACACACACACACACACACACACAGTATAAAATATTGTGCTATGTATAGTTGGGTTTTCATAACATAAAAATATTAACAGCTAGCACATTAAAAAGCTACACTGCAGGTTGGGTGTGGTTGTGGTGCACACCTGCAAGCTCAACACATGGAATCTGAGGCAGGAGGGTTGTTGCAAGTTCGAGCCCAGCCTGAGCTAAATAGTGAGTTTAAGGACAGCAAGAAGAAAGAACAAAACACAAATTACATTTCAGTCTCCAGGGATGTACTCATCTGCTCTTGTTTTGAATGTAATTTTAATGACCTTCCTGTATCTTTATAAAAACTGGCATATTTTCTTGATTTACAGTTTGCAACTCAATAATTTTTATACAGCGCTACACAAAAGACTAAAGAGACTTCATAGATTTTAAAGAAAATCATTTGATGTTGTTAAAGCAATGCAATTTGTGGATTAAATTCTGAATACATGTGGAAGAAGGGCAAAAAGAGAAATGGGTTGAAAAGTTGAGTGGACTGGGGAAAGGTGATCCTGAGCTCTAAGCAACAAGTGCTTGCTTTCTCTACAGCATCACCAAGTTTCCTTAGAACAAGAACTGGAGCAGAGATCTGATGGTTCTGCTATGGAATAATATGACTGCCAGGTTATCAGACATCAAATTGCTGAGTGTGTCATTTCACAACATCTGGAACTGAAGTTGAGCAACAAAGGAGAAAGGTGAGTGTTGTTTAAAATAAGAACATCTGCTACCTTAGTTACATCTCTTATTGCTGAGACTAAATATCCAACACCCAAAGTTAAAAGGGAAAATGTTTATTTTTCATGTTTGTAGAGGTTTCACTCCATGATTGGCTGGCTCCAAGGCAAGAGAAGCAGAAGAGAAAAAACTTCATGGTGGGCAGGAAGTAAGGAAGGACTTCAGCTACCCCTCTTTATCTTCTCAGGTACTCAGGGTGGGTGGCAGTCACATGCCTAATCCTGGTGCCCTCGAGCCTAGC
The DNA here is from genome assembly GCF_000260255.1 of Octodon degus. Taxonomy (NCBI): domain Eukaryota; kingdom Metazoa; phylum Chordata; class Mammalia; order Rodentia; family Octodontidae; genus Octodon; species Octodon degus. The sequence goes on along the minus strand of NW_004524756.1, from coordinate 5,233,045 downwards.
AATATACCATGAGTCAATTCCAGTGTCAGACACTCTAGACCCAGACACCCCTTTGCAGGGTTAAAAGTCCCCACTTACAGCTGCATAAGACTTGGAGGCACATGCCACAATACCCAGATTTATAGGAGGGGCCCCAGATGAGTGGCCATGGAGGCTCTTTGTCAAAGGTAACTTCAAAGTAGATACAGTGTGTATCAGACTACAAGCAATCTGTAGGTTATAGTTTCTCAGCCAACAGTGGTCCCACAGGGAAGAAAGTTACCCAGAAAACATGTAAAAAACAGGGAAACAAATGCATCGTGGAAAAGAGGCACAGTGAGTCCAGTTGTTTTGGTCACCTGCCTCCCCAGCTTATGCCCAGTGAAAGGGAGTGCTAATTGGAGTATACAGGAAACCTTAGATGGCCTGTAACTTGTTCTGTTTTTGTTGTTTGTTTGTTTTTTGTTTGATTTTTGCACAAGATCAACAAACATTTCTAATTTGTACTCTATAAATGAAAAATATCTTGAAATAAGAGTAGTGTTTGACATTAATTGTCTCAAGATCACAATTGAGGGCTGGCCAAATAGCTCAGTGGATTAAAGTGTTTGCAAGCAGGCACAGGGGCTGGCGATTTGATCCCCTGGGCCTGCCATGCTGGCCCTGCCTCTGAGGCATGCTGAGACTTCAATAGAGACAGGGTGTGGTGGCCTGCACCTGTAATCCCAGCACTTGGGAGGCTGGAAACAGGAGAATCACTCTAAGTCCAATCTAGTAGTGAGACCCTGAACACTGTAGACCAGTCCCTAAAATACACACACACACACACACACACACACACACACACACACAAGATAAATATAAAAGTCACAGTTGAACAATAATTCTCTCCCCCTCTCCCTCCTTCCCCCCTCCCACCCCTTCTTGTTCCCCCTCCTTTTCCCTCTCCCTCACCTCCTATCCCCTCTCCTCCCCCTCTACTGTCCCTCCCCTACCATTCTCTCTCCCTTTCCCTCTCCCTCTGCCTTGCCCCTTCCCTCCCTCTGTACATCCCTCTGCATCCCCCTTGTCCTCTCCTTTTCCCTTCCTTTCTCCTTTCCGCTTCCCCTCTTCCTCCCCCTCCCTCTGCCTCTCCCCCTCCCTGTCCATCCCTTCCCCCTCATCGCCCTTTCTCTCTGACACTGTGAATGATCATCATGCCCAGCAGTAAGATGCTATGGAGGGCATCATTTCTACAGAGAGGGAGGAATCCCCTACCCTACATCAAATAAGATTAGGAAAGGATGTAAAATGTGGGAAAAAGTGCCAAATTTTGTAGAGAAGCCCCACAGAATAAGACTGTAGCAATGTGAATGATAAATCTGTTTAACAACAATCCCAAGTCAGATTTCTGTGATGTTCTCAAAAGGAAGCAAAAGCAATTGTCATTGGATAGATTACTTGGGACAAAGAAATTACATTTATATTTGATTTTGTGAAATTGCCCTATTTTTATTGAGATTTTATTATACATAAGAATTTTTTCCAATTTTTAAGAAAATTAATTACATTTATCAGTACATTATAATTATACATAATAATCACTTTCATCATAGGGACTTTATACCTGTATTATTATTTCAATTCCTTTTTTCCCATTACCCCATCCTCCTTTCAAATCCTTTTTCCTGCATTATTTTCAAAAGCTTTGTTTACCTTTTTCTTTCCTTTTTCTTTCTTTCTTCTTTTCCTTTCTTTTGTTTTCCACTTCCCCCTCACTAGTTCCTCTTTCCAGTTAACATTTCCTTCAGTTTCATGACACCTCATATATATTCTGGTCCTTATTTATACTTTCATTTTCTCACACCAGAAAACAGCTTAGTATTTACCTACGGGTGTTCATTTTATTTCACTTAAGAGAATATGTCTCAAGGCCTGTCCTTTTACCTGTAACATTTATCCTTCATGTGGCCAAGCAGTATTCCATCACATTGAAAATAAAACCACATCTTCTTTATACATTCATTAATGGACAATTGATCTATATCCAAAATCTAGCTAATACAAACTATGCTGACAGAAGCCTGGGTTTGAATATTACTTTTTAATGTATTTTTTCAGCATCTTACTATGCAGCTGGGACTAGTAATGATCCTTCTGTTTCTGACCTCCCCAGTGCTGGGGTTACAGGTGTGTGCCACCATGCCCAGTCTCTATTACTGTGCTTTTAATGGTGTTTTTAATTCTTCCAGGAAGAAAGCAAGAATAGGAATAATTGGTCAAATGGAGCCTCTAATTTTATTTCTTTGGATAATACCCACACTGATTTCCACAATGGTTGCACCAGTTTACATTCCCACCAACAGTGGTGCCCTTTCAGTATTTGCTATTGATTTATTTATTGATAATTTTCAGTCTTTCTGGAGGGAAATGAAATATCAGAATTGTGTTAATTTGCAACTCTCAAATGACCAGTGTTGCTGAACATTTTTATGTACTTCTTTGCCTTTTCTATTACTTAATCTAATAAGTGTTTATTCTTTGCAGATATCATTTTTGGATTGGGTCTCTAAATTTTTGGAATGGCCTGATTTTTTTTAAACTCTTCATATATTCTAGATATTATTTGTCTATGGACTAGTTGGCAAAGAAATGCTTTTCTAAGCCTGTGGGCTCTTTTTTCACTCTGTGGATTATTTGTTGTACACAAGCTTTCTAATACAATGAGATCCCTGTTGTTTATTCTTTGTAATAATTCCTTTGTGGTCTGGTTTTGCTCGTAAAATCATTGCATACATGTATGTAGAGTCCTACCTATTCCATCTTTTATCAGACTTAGTGCCTCTGTTTTAATGTTTAGATTTTTTATCTATTTTGAAGTTGGATTAGTGCATGGTGAGAAACATGAGTCTAAATTTTGTCTTCATCATGTAGAAAGCTAGTTTTTCCAGCACTATATATTTATTTTTATGTATTTAGTATAGGGTCTCACTATGCAGCTTGGACTCATTCTGATCCTCCTATTTCAGCCTCCCCAGTGCTGGGATTAGAGAAATGTTGTACTACCAGTCCTCACAGTGCATCCCAATGGTGGGACCAGTAAAGCATACAGTACTGGGGAAAGAACTTTGGTCCCTACACTTGCCGGAGCAGGAGCTTATTCCCTCAACACCACGTATTAAAGAAGCTATCTTTCTTCCAGTGTGTGTGTCTGATCCTTTTGTTGAAAATTAAGTTGCTGAATATATTTGGAGTTGCAATAATTTTTGTATAAGTCATCACTCCTAATCAATGTGGAATTCATTTGAAAATCTGCCAATGGACACCAAAGCCTAGAGTTTTCAGAACTTATATAAATGGCATAAAAGCTTCATATAACTCAGGTATCACCTTTCATGTAATTTAAATCATCTTGAAACTACTTACAATGTAGAATATAATGTGCATTTCATGTAAATCATCGACACATCATACTGAATATGGAATTATAACTGCACAGTTCACTTTTTATAATGGTTTTGTGTACCCTTTGAAATCAATGGTGTAGCTTAGGAGAGTCTCAGTAGAATTTGCTCATCTACTCTGATAATTAAAATATATTTTAGTGTGGATTATTTTATACAAATAAAATATAGTGAAATGACATCACTGAAAGTTCATTGAAGATGAATCACAAGTACAAGGTTGCTTTTGCAACCATAGAGTAGCACAAGTAGCAAATAGGTAAGAGGTAGATACTCCAGCACCAAGATTTTGGAAATGACTACTAGTGACTCTTTTTTCCACTGATTAATCAAATTACACAGAAGAAAACCTAAGAAAGTACAAATTTTTATCAATTTGGAAGTGATTTGTACTTCTAGGATACAGGGTCCTAGAGATACACTTCAAATGAGGTAACTACGATACTAAAAGTTTTATATTTTGATGTTTAAATTTGGATGTAAATATAATTTAGAGGAAAAGATTATATAAGAAATAATTATGTGGAAGGTTTTTAGCTATAGATCTGCAAATTAACACTAACCTAGGAAAGAACAGACATGTCTGAACACAACAAACCTAGTTACAGTATAAATGATTTTCTTAAAATTTCTAATTTCTGGGCTGGGGAGATGACTCAGTTGAATAAACACTTCCCTGGCAAGTGCAAGGGCGTGAGTTCAATCCCTGGTCCTGTCAAAAAAAATTTTTTTTCTAATTTCTTCGAAATGCCAAACATGATTTTAAACTAATGAATGCTAGACAAACAAACAACAATAATTTGCTTTCTTCAGTTCTGAAATAAATACAACGGTTTTCTTAGAACAAGTTGTTTTAAAAAACTGAATTAAATAATATATATTCCTAGCTTCAGGCATTTTAAACTGTTTTTACTTGCTCAGAATGGTAAACTAGAAACAAATCAATATGTTTTCTCTATTTTAAGACATCCTGTTTGAGTTAGCCAAATTTAAGATTAAAAAAAATATTCTTATATTATAGAAAGATTTTTTTTTTGTTTTCTTTCTTTTTTTTCTTTTCTTTTCTTTTTTTTTTTTTACTGGCTCAAGCTGCCTTAAAGGCAGGTCTGATAAGGCTGGTGGAGAGCAGGGGATGGAACTGTGGTCCGCTGTGCCTGGCTGGGTTTGCACAAGCAGGTGCTTAAATAACTAAGCTAACACACAAGCCTACAAATTATTCTATAGATGTATAGTTTTTTGTTCTTTTTTGTTTTTTTATTGGTACCAGGGATAAAACACAGGACCTTGCGCTTGCCAGGCAGGTGCATATTCTACTAAGCTATCTCCCCATCCACTATTTTTATATTATAAACGCTGAGATTTTTAAGCAATTTTTTTTGGTTCAAAAACTTTTTAAAATAAAGTGTAAAATAATATTTTGGGGACATTGAACAAGTGTGGTATCTAGATGTTAAAACTAATATTTGTAACAATTATGAATTCTGTACCTTTAAAAGAATGCATGGAAAATGTCAGGAATTTTAAGGTTTACTGTAATTTTCCAAAAATATGTTTATACTGAAATATAAATATATCTTATTCAATAAATCATAAAGAAAATCACTGAAAATGTTTCTTCTTACGCACCATTTTCGATTGCATTTTTCAGCTGCAATCTTTATTCATCATTCTTCATTATGCCCAAGGATATTTGTGTTACTTTTCTCATTGGTGAGAAAAAGGGCTCAACACCCAAAGTTAAAAGGAAAGTGGCTTGCTTATCCTCGTTTATAGAAGTTCAGGGCCATAATCAGTGAGCACCAAGCCAGGAGAGGAAATAGTCATCACAAAGGAGAAATAGTTTACAGAGGGCAGAAAGGGGAAGACACTAAGCTATAAACAAGAGCAGAAGCCTCTTTTTTTTCTTCCTCTTTTATATTCAGTCTGGGATACCTGGTTTAGGGCTGGTGACCACCCAGTCAGTGGAATAATTTATCAACAACGTTGTTTTTCTTCTTTATTTAAACAATTTTATTGAGAAACAAATAGCAATGAGACAGTTTCAAAACCAATTACTAGCACAGTCTCAATAATTAATACATTACAAATTGCCTTTTTGCTGAATATTCATTGTACAAAATGCAGACATGATATCCTGTCTATGGACACTATTAGAACAACTCTATTCATTGAATTAAGAGAATACAGCTGTATATCTCTCTTAACCATTTTGAGTATACAGATACAAAATGGTCGTTCATTTGTATCCCCCTTTTTTAGTTAGTTTTGCCAGAGAAGGGCATTCCATTGTCATTTAAATATTGTAGGTGCATGAACTCAGCAACATAATTCAATATAGTCCAGTAGTCCATAAAAGTAGTGGGTTTTCTGTAAGATTGACAATGTCAGAAGTTGTTGACTTGAGCCTTTTACAGCTCAATCTATTAATATGGCTTTATATTTTATACTTCGCTTATATTCTTTTCTGCTGGATGGTTAAGACCAAGATAAATCACAAGCTATATAGCAAGAAATGTAGCTTTTGTATCTGATAAGGCCAGTCACATCCCCTCAGGATTTATCCTAAAACCCTGTACTGCAGTTTGTAGATTTTTTTTGTCAGTGTCAGCCATGTGGATGACTCATGTCCTTTGCTTGACCAATTTGCTTTCTGTGAAAGCTTGAGAGAATGTTTTCTCTTCATGTGACTCTTCTTAGGCACACTTTACATCATTGATCACTTTCTTCTGTGGCTGCATAATCTCCTTGATCAGAAAATTTGAGACACAACTGAGTTACATGGTGTTTCACACAGGATCTCCTATGTCCTGAGTCTTCACTGACCTTGAAAAGTTAGTGCCAAAATGTTGGATGTTCTTAAAGCTCTTCTTTTTCTCTAATTTTTGGTCTGTGAACCTAGGTCATTAACCCTCCAGAATAGAAGCTTATTATTATTACCCTACAACATAGGCAGTTGAGCTTAATGTCACTGTCTGTCTGAATATTGAACATCTTAGGCAGAACATGGAACAGGCATTTTCCATCTAGTAGGTATATGTTAAACTTTAAGTCCCTCTAGAATATGAAGAAAAAAATTAAAAAATAGAAAATTATTTAAAAAATAGAAATTAACAGTTACATCACTGCGAGTCTGATCTAGTAGAGTGACCCTGAACACCCTGTAAACCCTTCCTTAATATACAATAAGAAAATAAATAAATAAACAACATTCGTTTTAGTCTTTTTCTTTCTTTCTTTCTTTCTTTTTTTCTTTCTCTTTCTTTCTTTCTTTCTTTCTTTTTCTTCTTTCTTTCCTTCTTTCTTTCTTTCTTTCTTTCTTTCTTTCTTTCTTTCTTTCTTTCTTTCTTTCTTTCTTTCTTTTTTTTCAGACTCCCGAGACCTGGGATTGCAGGTATGTACCACCACACACAGTCTCAATTGCCATCTCAGAGTACTCCAGGGTGGGGCTGGCACTGCAGGCCCAGGAATTGAACTGCTGGCCCCTGAACCTGCTTGCAGGTGCTTTAATTCGGTGAGCTATTTGGCAGACCCTGTCAAGAACATTCTTAACCATAGCATCACAGTCTAGATTCAGCTATCTCTCAAAAAGCCACATGTATAACTGCAAGAGGCTATGGGAGACTTCTAGACACAAGATATGCTATTGTCTTGTCCTGGTAACACACAAACTCATGCACATTGCTTCATACAACTCTAAGAGTTGCCAAGTCCTAACAGTTTCAGCACTTCTGAAAAGTCCAAGTTCAGATTCTCCTCTGAGATTTAAGCAGTCTCAGAGCTATGAGCCCCTGTACAAATGAAAAGGAAGTTAAATACTTCCAATATGCAATAGCACACATTAAACATCACCATTTCAAAAATGTACAAATTGGAGGCAGAAAGGAGCAGGAGTGAAGCAAGTCCAAAATCAAGCAAGGCAAGCATGAAGTTCTGTTCTATGTCCAACATCCTGGGCAATGTATAGCAAGATGGGAACTCTAAAGGGCTTGGGATGCTCTGTCCCTAGAGCAGTATGTGTAACTGCAGCTCCTGTCTTCAGATGGCTTTGTTCCTCCTTGCAGTTTTCCTCAGAGGATCTACTTTCCTGATTTCTCCAAACTTCTGGGGTCTCCAGTGCACTTTATTATTTATTTATTTAATGTATTCGGTTGCTACAGGTACTCGCTATGTAGCATGGTTCACAGAAATCACCCGGTTTTAAGCCTCCCCAGTTCTGGAATTACAGGTTGTGCCATTACTGCTGGACTCTGTGGCCAGCTCAGCATGCCCCAGGGATGGAACTGGCATGGCATGTGGTGCTGAGGCTTGAACTGTGGTACATGCACTTGCCTCAGCTTTCCTAGGCAGGAACTTTAGACCACTGAGCTATCTCCCTGGCTCCGATGTACTTCTGACTTGACACAGTTTTACATACTGTCCTCTGAGGGGCATATTGTCTGATGTACCAGGCCTTCTGCTGAAATCTGGAAGGAAGGCTTACTGACCCCATAACTATTCCATTCTGCAAAAACCTAAACTAGCACCAAGTGGGTGATACCAGGGGCTGCTGCCATCTGGGGCAGTTGTCAGGCTGCCTTTTCTCTTGCTCGTAAGGATTGCATGGTTAATTGCTGAGCATTCTGAACCCAGTCCAGAGGGACAAATTCTCTGTGTTGATGCCATTCTTCAACATGATACTCTAGTATCCTCTTTTCAAATCAGTCTTTTGCCTATGCAACTTAGAGGCTGCAGAAGCTGGAATCCTGTCATTTCTTGTGATATTCTCAGTCATCTTTTATGTTGTCTTCTTCTGAATTACTTGTTTTCTTTTCAGGGTCTTTTCAATGTCTTATTTTTCTCTGCTACATCTTTACAGTCTGAAACTTTATTGGATCATCCTTTCTGGCCAAACTCAGCCAATTTTAAGTCAATCTAATGGGCTCTTTGCTGTAGATATTCAACATAAATCCAGATAAAAGCTCCCAACAGTAGCGGTGCCACTGCCTTAACATTGGACTGCCACCACCATTAAAATCAATCTCAGGCAAAATCTCAGGGTTTAAACAAAATGCACTGATTGCCAGCCCCGACACCAGGGTGTGATGAGACAGCAGTTGAGACTGGGTGTGGCATAATCCCAGCTCTTGGGAGGCTATAAACAGGTTGATCACTACAAGTCTGATCTAGTAGTGAGACCCTGAACACCCTGTAGGCCCTTCCTGAAAAAAATACAAATAAATCAATTAATTAAAAAAATAAACAGAAAGCAAACAAATTTTCTTCCAGGATAAGACATACATATCCTGAAGTACAGCAGCCATTACGGTGATTCTTACCAATAAGAAACTTCCAGGCCTATCTTTACTAGTAGAATTTCTAGCAGCATTCTCATCTTCTGTGTTCCGATCAGAATCCCTTACCAAGTACAGCCTGTGCAATTACAGAGCTGATGTTTTGGAAGACAGCTCTTTGTAAACTTTTACCCAGACTAGTTTCAAAGGTACCTACAGCACATGATAAGGTAGTCACAGCAATGACCCTGCTCTTTGCTACCAAATTCTGTCTGTGTAATTTTTCTTCATTGTTGTGTCAAAATACCCAACAAAGTTAAAATTGGAACATATTGTTTCTGCTCACAGTTTGTAGAGGATTTAGTTTATAATTTGCTGGCTTCAAGGCAGAGTGGCATGGAAGGAGGAGGTCACAGAGGAGAAGCAATTCATGATAGGCAGAAGAGAGTAAAAACAAGCAAGGGACTAGTGGCAAGACATATTAATTTTTTAAATTTGTTTATTCATTTTTTTTGGTACATGGTCTCATTTTACAGCTCAGATTCATAATGATCCTCCCTTCTCAGCGTCTCAGCTTCTCCAGTGCTCTTGGGGCTGGCATGATGCACCCAGGGTTTCAGGGCCAGCACAATATGCAATACTGGGGATTGAACTCCAGCCTTTGCACTTGCAAGGCAGCCAAAAAGCCTTTTTGACTCATATTTTAGCTCAACAATTGGTAGCAAATCTTTAATGCTAGTGTTCTTCTTTTTATTTTTACTTTTTATTTTTTGTATTTTAGGGAAGGGTCTACAGAGTATCAGGGTCTCCCTATAGATTGCTCACATAATGATCCATCTGTTTACAGCCTTCTAAGAGCTGGGGTTATGGCACATACCATTGTGACCAGTCTTAATGCTAGTGTTCTTAATCCTAGCATTGTACCATGAATCGATCTCAGTGTTACACACTAACCCAATCATCCCTGAGAAACCTAACCAATGACAGCAGGATGCTTTGTCAAAATGGTTTTCTTACTACATATAAATACACCTACTTCAATACTATTGATTTTACCTTATGAAATTCAGAATATAAACATAACACTATGTCAAAGCATACAGAGCCTGAGGAGAGTATAAGATCTTCACCTTGACATATAATAAATATATTATGCCTATTAAGTATTCACTGGTTATGCCAATAGACTAGTGAATGGACCGGTATTTATACACAAAAAATTTTGACCAGGGTTAAACATTTTTGAGTAATGAATACCCAAATACAATTAAAATTCAAGGGAGCAAGTTAGATCATTTATGATGAGTACAAAGAATGCAGGAAAACTAAAGGCTAGGACTGAGAAACTCCACTGTGAAGGAATTAGGGAAGAGATGTTGCAACTGAGTGAAAACCAAGAGAGAGTGATTATACAAAAGCACAAGCTGGGCATGGTTGTGCACACCTGTAATCCCAGCATTTGAAAAGCTGATGCCAGAGGATCGCTATAAGTTCGAGGGCAGCTGGGGATACATAAGCAAGTTCAAGGCCAGCTTGCACTTTATAGTAAGACCCTGACTCAAAACAAACAAACAACAAAATCAAATATAGAAGTCACACACACAGAGTGATTCTTGTTTTATTTTGTCTTGTTTTGAATTTGCAATGCTAAATGTTGAACTCAAAGGTATACCTTCACTGAGCTATCACTATTTTAAAATTAATCAAACAATTAATTAAGCATTAAAATTTGTTTGAGATGATAAACAGATAAGTTTGCAGCTTACCTCAAACTCATGAGGCTCCTTGCTTAGCACCAGAGCAGCGAGGAGTCCAAGCCTAGCCCGTCATATCAGTAATGCACCTCGCTAGCGTTTTGTTTCTCCAGCCATGTCGTTCCTCAGGCCATTTCTGGGAAGGAAGGAAAGTGGTTTTTTATTGATTTTAAGGTGTGAGCAATTTTGTTTTCTCATTTATAATTCTATTAGAAATCCACGAAGAATTTAAAATGAAATTAACCTATCCATAGACACGTTTGTCATTGTGGCACAGCAGTTACTGTCTAAAGCACAGCAGGCAAAGCATATTATAATGTGATATTAAAACTGCAAGTACAAATACACTGCGTATTTTCTTTTTCTTTTCTAAATTTTTTATTTATTGCTATTGTACTACAACAATAAATAAAAAATATTATTATTATTATTATTATTATTATTATTTTCCTTTTAAACAATTTTCACTATGTCTATCCCAGCCACGAAATCATTGTGTAAATCAGGCTGACTACAAACTCTCAAATATTCTCTTGCTTTAACCATTCAAATGCTAAGATTATGTGTGTGTGCCATTACTCTCTGCTACATTCAACCCAGTACTACTGTTTATAAAAATCAACCTTTAATAATATTTTGTGCATAAATTACCTCTTTAATAACACAGTTACAGCAAGCACAAGGTCCCGATTCGATCCTCAGACCACAAAACAAATTATAATTACTTCTTCCTTATTTAGAATAAGATATATATGCATATTATTTGAAGACAAACAAACTTTCTACTGGCCTTTGACTCCTAGCAAGTATTTTATACTACAAAATATACTTTAAAGTGAACCTGGCAGTATAATTTGAAACAAAATGGATGTGTAAGTACACCTGTTGGAATCTAACCTAGGATATTTTATGTGTATGTA
>NW_004524756.1:5217141-5221439 GCF_000260255.1 Octodon degus | reverse complement strand
TTATTTATTTATTTATTTTTTGCGGAACCGGGAATTGAACTCAGATCCTTGCGTTTGCCAGTCAAATGCTTATCCTACTAAGCCATCTCCCCGGCCCCCTGAAATTTATATTTTGAAAAAAAAAGATATACTTGTTATTAAAAAGGAATCCTGAGATAGGGTATTCATTACACCATTGTTAATGAAATTTTGAATGAAGGTCGATGAGTCTATGTTCACTCATTGCAATTTAAAGTACTTTTAAAATGGGATATATGTTATTATATACTGCATTTCAAGATTTAAACAAATGTAGATTATTAGCATAATTTTTATAGACAGCACTTTCTGGTGCTCATCTCTGTCTGAGAAATTTATTTATTTATTTTTATTTATTTCTTTTTGTATTTTAGGGAAGTTTCCACAAGGTGGACTCATAATGATCCACCTGTTTACAGTCTCCCAAGAGCTGGGATTACAGGCGCACACCACCACACCCAGTCTCAATTGCTGGGGGCAGGGCCAGCACAGCGGGTCTGGGGATCAAACCCTGGGCCCTGAACCTGCTTGCAGGTGCTTTAATCCGCTGAGCTATTTGACCGACCCAAGAAATTTATATTTGCAATACCGTGGATAAGTTATTGGAATCTTGTCAAGTGAATTCCAATCTACCACTGCTAGTGCCAACAGTGAGAATAAAGACACTAAGGCATATTTGTAATCTGGGGAGCCAAGGAGTCCTAAGTCTGGAACAAAGGCCTGCACTCAAGGCCAAACCAGGGGCTATTCATTTATGAAGAAAGAAGTGGCTGGAAGGCCAGGGACCGTGGGAATGGTCGGAAGTAAGTGCGCGTCCTGAGCTGCACGAGGTAGGAGGCCTGCATTCACCTCTGCAATGTACAGAGAAGGAGACGCAGAAAGCGTAACCTGCATTACACAGCTGACGTCACATCTCATGCTTTGGAGCCAGTGCTTCAGCTTTGATGGGTAATCTTTCCATCCCCAGGAAGTCATAGCCTCTCGCTTGAGGCTATGATAAACTATACTACTGGAATTTTGTATATCATGTGAATATTTTACAAGGAATTATAATTGATCCCATAAATTTTTCTGCATTAAAACAGGAAATGTAGAAGTCAATATTATTAGTATTTGTATGATAAATATTTACTTTTATATTTGCCAGAATTTAACAAATGCATAATAACCAAAACTTTTTTCTGTCATTTCCAAGGTGGCAGAAAAAAATCAGGAAGATTTAGGAAACATAATATTGAAATTTTCTTTCCAAATATGTATTGATGCACATAAGCAAGAAAACAAGGCAGCACTAAAAATATACTTTATTATGCATAATCATGAATGCATTTTTCTCTATGAATCCTGATTTGTGAGAAAAATGTGTTCTACTTATGAAAAACGATGGTAGAGTTCTCTGTCCCTTTTAAGTCACAAAGAAAACTTCAGTACTCAAAGGTTCAGAAGGCTGATTCTTCTCAGGTTGCTGGAAGAGTAAACCAATGATTTTTTATTTAAGGGTTTCAGAAAAACTTGTTGAGCAGTGATTCAGCCTCTACCAGAGTGCTACAGTATTTTATAAAATTCTGAACTGAATGTGACATAACTTTAAAGACCAACGGTCAACTACTTTGCTATCTACTCAACATGTCAGAGGTTTGCTTTCAAATCTGGAACAAAGTATTTTTAGCCCAAGTCTTAAAAATACCCTAAACGAAGCCTAATTAAGCTCAATTCCTGATAGAATTGAACTAAATAGCTCCTTTGTGGAGGAGAAAAGACCAACACAATTAACTTGAGTTTTATTACAGCTCTGTACTGATTTTGGTACAAAATTTTAAACTTAAGGTATTTAAAGGAGCAAAAAACCATAATTTTCACACATATAAGCAGTACTAGGAAGAATCTGGAGGTCTACCAAGTTCAATAAACATAAATTTTTTATTAGTTTTATTGAGAAATAAATAGCAATGAGACAGTTTCAAAGGACAGTTACAATAATTAATTCATTGCATATTGTTGTCTTCTTAGTAGTTATTCATAGTAGTTATTTAAAGATGCAGACATGATATCCTGTCCAAACACTGTTAGTACAAATCTTTCTTCTCATTGAATTAAGAGAAAGTAGCTGTATATCTATCCTATTTTGTATATAAAGATACAAAATGGTTCTTCATTTATATTTCCTTTTTTGTTTAGTTTTGTCAGAGATGAGTATTCCATTGCCATTTAAATATTGTGCATGTGGGAATTCAGCAAAATAATCCAATGCAGTCCAGTAGTCCATAACAGTAGTGGGTAATTTATAACTCTCACTGATGTCTTGAGAAATCAAAAATTGAAATAAATAAAATATACTACTGGGAATTTTATATATCATTTGAATATTTTACAAGGAATTTAGAACACAATGTCTGATATCCATAAATATCAGAAATAGAAAAGAGGGCAGGAAACAAGCAATTACAAAATAAATAAATACAAGTATGTAAATAAATAAATGGATATTTATTTAAGTTGTGCTCCAATGATCCTGTATTTCTCTTTGGAAATAAATAATATTCAAAGAAATAGTGATCATAGGGGAAGGGGAGATAGCTCAACAGAATAAGTGCTTTTCCTGTACCACAATAAAAAAGAAAGAAAGAAGGAAAGAAAAAAATAATGATCATAATTTTTTTAGAAATACTAAAAGAAAATTCAAGCCAAATACTTATCAAAAATTAAAATAATAAATATAAATAAAACTATACCTAATCCTATTGATGTAATGCAGGTCAATAATAGTGAAGATTGGAGAGAATATTACAAATACACAGAGTGTAAAGAAAAGCACAGTACTTTTATTTATTTATTTATATTTTTGTTGTCAGAACCAGTGATTGAACTCAGGCCCTTGTGCTTGCCAGGGAAGTGCTTATTCTACTGAGCCATCTCCCCGACCCCATTTTTTTTTTTTTTTTTTGTAAGCACACTACTTTCAAAAGAACAATAAGATGTACAAGGAGTATTCAAAATAAATTTGAAGACAGATATCAAGGTAATACTTATTTTACAGGCTTAAAATATGTTTATATGTAAACCAAGATGTTCTTAAGAAATGAAAGCAAGGGGCTGGGAAGAGGGCTCAGTGGAATAAGCGCTTCCTTGGCAAGCACAAGGGCCTGAGTTCAATCCCTGGTTCTGCCAAAATAAATAAATAAATAAATAAATAAATAAATAAATAAAAGAAAAAAGAAAGAAAGAAAGAAAATGAAAGTAAAATAAAGAATTTTAGAAACTATAAATACAGAATGAATGTTCAGCTGATTTACATTCAATGGAAAACCAACTATAATAATTTGACCATAAAACATGATTTCTGAGATAAGTGGGTAATTGTAGAATAAAATAACCAAAATCAGAAAGGGTGATTCTAATTGTACTTACAAATTATTCCAAATTTTTCAAGACGTAATCTTTGGGAAGACTTTTTGAGAAAGAAAACTGATGGGTAATATGAGGACTTGTTTAATAAAGTCATCAGGATATGCCACAAAATGATCAGAAAAATACTACAAGGAAAAGGAGAGTGATACAAGCCAATATTTTCTCAAAGAAAAATTTCTGAATATGATGTTATAAATTAGAAACAAAGATAAAACCTAGGATAAAAATTAATTTTTCTCCAAAATGAACTGCCGCTGAATCTTTGGAAATGTAGTTCATATCGTAAAACTCATAGAATAATATCTTGTCAAAATTCAAGGGTCAAGGCAAGATAAATGTTCCTAGAAAATTACAAGTGCTGATCCTCTTAGTATGATATATTATAATAATTTTAAGAGAACAGTATACTTACAAGCCTTTATTAATAAATTTACTTCACAGCACCATGTAAGACAATTTCTGATAGTTCCATTTTTACTAAATGCTGTAGTAGCTTTTAAACAGTTGTTATGGTTTGTGTCTAGTTGTCCCCCCAAAGCCTCGTGTAGTCATGAGGTGGGCTTCTAGGCTTGTAAGTAACTCATGATCCAATGCTTGGGTTACAGATGTGAGTGTTGCTGTTATTATGGGTGTGAGTGCTACACCTACTGGGGCAAACAGCCCAAATGCAGCACAAGGAAGGGAGAGAAGCTTGCTCTCTGCTCAGGCTGCTGCTCCTCCCTTTTTGCTCTTGCTGTTCTCCACAGTCACAAACTGCAGCTGAGTATGACCTGAAATCTCCACTAACTGTGTGCTAAGTAAAGCTTACCTACCTTAATTTTGGGCAGCAAGTATTTTGTCTGAGCAATGAGAGAAAAGTAGCTGAGACAACA
>NW_004524756.1:5212471-5217041 GCF_000260255.1 Octodon degus | reverse complement strand
TAAAAAGAAAATATAAAAGAACAAAAACAACATAAATGATATGCTACACCTAAGTATTAAAATAATCAATATTGCTCAAAAATTACAATGGGAAACCTGAGTTATAAATCTGATGCATTCTACTACCTACCACACACATAAAAAAATCTTAAAAACTTTAGAAGCCATTAATAGCCTAACATTTTTTTTTTAAGTATTTGGTGCAGGGGCTCCCTGTGCAGCTCACACCCATAGTGATCTTCCTGTATTCAGCTATCCCTAGCTGGGATTATACGTGAGCACCACCACTCCCTGACTGAGACATAAAAATTCATAAGAAAATCCACTTCCATCCATAATATCTGACAAGCTACACATAATTAGAACACAGAATGGCTAATCGAAATGTGATAATACATTCTTGGAAAGTACAATGCAGTTTGGAAGATTTCTTTAAAGAGTTTAAAACTTATCAATTAAAGAATAAAAAATAAATATGTGGAACTTGCTTAGAAAAACTAACATAAATGATTTTGTTAGACAGCGGAAAAATTATTAATGTGTCTACTTAAATTAATTTATGAACAGTAAAACATAGAGCTAATTAATAGAGAGTCCTAGCCCAGGCCCAGTGAGTGTGTCAGAGAGCTTCTGGCTACCCTGCGCAGGCGGGACCTACCAGTCCCAGTCCAGGCACAGCGTGAATGAGACCCTCTTCCACCCACTTGGGACGCCCCTACCACTCCACAGCACCTCCCCTACCCTGCCCACAGAATAGGAATTTCTGCCGGTTCCTGAAACCCACAGATGTAGTCCTAGCCCAAGCCCGGTGAGTGTGTGGGAGAGCTTCCAGATACCCTACACTGGCGGGACCTAAGGGTCCCAGCCCAGGCAAAGTGTGTGTTAGAGCCTCTTGCACCCCTATAGTACATCCCCCACCACACCATAGTAACCCCTACCCTGCCCACAGCGTAGGAATCTCTGCCCATTCCAGGAACTCCCAGATCCAGTCCTAGCCCAGGCCTGTGAGTGTGTAGGAGAACTGCCTCTCCCCCTTACTCCACCTTGTCCCATCCAGACTCAGCTCAGGCCTGCCATACAGGCCTGGGGTGAAACCCAGCAGCTGCAATCCCTGCAGAGAGAGTAGGACAAAGACACACATCTAGTCCAGGAGCAGAATGTCTTGCAAGAGGGGCACAACAGATTCATTCCAAGAGCAGCAGCAGGAAGGAGCTGAGCACAACAGCCAGACCCAAGCCAGGCACAGCTGAATGAATTCAAACTATTATCTGCACCTGAACTTCAGTAGGTGCTAAGGTTATAACTGCACAAAAGATCTACAACAAAGGTCAGAACACAGTGCTACACAAAATGAAGAGAAGGAGCAAAATGCAATCTGAGAACCCAAGCCCAACAATAACAAGTGCAGATGAAAATAACAACAAACAAATTGGGAATCACACAGCTGAAATCAATGAATCAACAGCTTCTGAAATAAAGAAACAGTTTCAGAAAGGTATAGAGGAACTCAGATTGGAAATGAAAAAAGAAATCCATGAATAAATAACATATGCAGAAAAGAATCAAATGAAGAAACATATGGAGGAAAACCAATGCCCACCCAGAACAAGAGCAGAGGACAATAGCTAAGCTCAAGTGTATGAATAAATAGTGTCCATAGTAAATAAGCAATAGCAAAAAGTCACAGAGGCACACAGAGTCCATTCTTCTCTACTAGCTTGGCTAAAATGTGTGAATGAACAGGAAAGATAGTGAATAAGCAGCAGCAGAAAGTTATAGAGAAAATTAGCATGGAATTTACTGAAATAAAAAAAGAATTCTCAGGACTCATAGCATCTGAAGGAAAGAATCAACTACAGAAACATAGGAAGGAAACCCAATCAGAAAAAAAATATTGCAGTGAATGAATTTATACCTGCTTCTAAAGAAGAAATTGATAAAAAAAATAGAGGAGATTAGAAAAAATGACAGATTCCTTGAATGACCAATACAGGAAAGAAATAGATCTCATGAAGCAGAGTCAAAGAGATACAGAGGAATTTAAAATCTCAACCACAAGCTTGCAAAACCACTTAAATGAAAGTGAAGACAGAGTTTCAGACCTCAAAGATGCTGGTGCAGCTAGTGAAAAGATAAGAAAGAACCTCTTAAAAACAAATAGGATGCAGGAAAAAATAATCCATCACCTGCAAGATGATGCAAAGATGAACAATGTGAGACTAATAGGTATCAGTGAGAAAGAAGGAGTCAATACAAATAACATTAAAAAAATATGGGCAGGAGTAATAGCAGAAAATTTCCCAAATATGAGGAAACAATCTGACATTCAGGTAATGGAAGCATACAGAATGCCAAGTAACCTCAACCCAATGAAAAACACACTGAGACATATAATAGACAAGATCCCAGAAATTCAGCACAAGAATAATATACTGAAAGCCACTAGAGAAAAGAAGCAGATCACATTCAAAACAAAACCCATCAGAATTATGACTGACTTCTCTTCACAAACCATGCAGGCAAGAAGAGCATGGAGCAGAGTACTTCAAGTCCTCCATGAAAACAAATTCCAGCCCAGACTACTATACCCTGCCAAAATCTATTTCAATTTGATGGAGAAGTGAACTACTTCCATGACAAAGAACAACTGAAGAATTTCATGATGACAAAACTAACCCTACACAGGCTACAGTTCTAGAGAGGGACCAAAATGATCAGAACTCCAAATATGAGATAAGAAGCAACCAACTAAATAGGGCAAGCAATTAAACACAGGAAAAAAGAAGTAAATGACAACAACTAAATAACATGTCAATTGTAAGTCAATAAATCTCAATTCTAACCATCAATGCAAAGGGACTCAATTCTCCAATTAAAAGAAATAGACTGGCACAGTGGATTAGGAAACAA
Source organism: Octodon degus (assembly GCF_000260255.1). Lineage (NCBI taxonomy): Eukaryota > Metazoa > Chordata > Mammalia > Rodentia > Octodontidae > Octodon > Octodon degus. The sequence continues at coordinate 5,214,131 of NW_004524756.1, read as the reverse complement.
AATCCAACAATGTGCTGTATACAAGAAACAAATTTAACTCATAAAAACATTCATTGGCTGAAAGTCAAAGGATGGAACACAATGTTACACACCTCATCACCTCAGAAAAACACAGGGGTAGCAATCCTATTCTCAGACAGTCTCAACATCAAACCAAAAATGATCAAGAGAAATAAAAAAGGCCACTATATACTGGTTAGGGGAAAAATACAAGATGAAGAGGTAACACTCATAAATATGTATGCACCAAACAAAGGAGCAACCAACTATATAAAGCAAATTTTAATTTACAAGAAAAATTTAATATCGAGTACAACAATCCTAAGAGGAGACCTTAACACTCCCTTATCCCAAAAAGTTAGGTCAACCAGACAAAAACTTAGCAAAGAAATAACAGAATTGAACCAGAGCATGAAACTAATGGACTTGGTGGAAATATACAGAGTGTTCCACCCAAACACAACTGAATACACATTTTTGTCAGCTGTATATGTGTCATTTTCCAAAATAGACAACATGAGGTCCATAGGTCATGCTTAAGTATATGTAAGAAAACAGAAATTATCCTATGCACATTACCTGACCACATTGCAATGAAACTGGAAATAAACGACAAAACAAACCAGAAAAAAAACCTAAATACATGAAAACTAAATGACACCCTACTCAGCAACCAATGTGTCACAGATGAAATTAAACAAAAAATTGAACAATATCTATAATTCAATGAAAATTCAAACACAACTTATCGGCATTTATGGGATAAGATGAAAGCAGTTCTCAGAGGGAAATTCATAGCTGTGAACTCACACATTAGGAAAACAGAATGGGAACAAATAAATACCCTAATGCTTCACATTCCACAACTAAACAAGGAAGAACAAACCAAACACAGAGCCCAAAGATGGGAAGAAATAATAAAGGTGAGAGGAGAAATTAACTGCATTGAGATGAAGAAAACAAATCAAAAAATTAAAAAAACAAAAAGCTGGTTCTTTGAAAGATTAAATAAAATTGATAAGCCCCTAGCTAACCTCATTGAAAGAAGAAAGACAAAATTCAAAACCAAGTAATAAGGAATGAGAAGAGTGTAATTACCACAGACCCATTGGAAATTTAGAAGATTATCGACAGCTACTTTGAGAACCTTTACTCTCACAGAATAGAAATCACAGAAGGAATGGACAGATTCCTAGAAAGGTACAATTACCACAACGGTATCAATAAGACATAACCACTCTCAATAGCCCAATAAAAGACAATGAAATGCGAGATGTAATAGGAAACCTACCCACAAAGAAAAGTCCAGGTTTGGATGCATTCACAGCTGAATTCTACAAGAATTTTACAGAATATGTAGTTCCTATACTCCTCAAATTCTTCCATGAAATTGAAGAGGAAGCAATCTTCCCAAAATCATTCCTGGAGGGAAGTATTATACTGATACCAAAAACAGGGAAAGACACAACTAAGAAAGAGAACAACAGGCCGATCTCCCTCATGAACATAGATGCCACAATCCTCAATAAAATAATAACAAATAGAATACAGTCATTCATCAAGAAGATCATACAACATGACCAGGTAGGGTTCATCCCAGGGATGCAAGGATGTTTCAATATTTGAAAATCTATCAATGTAATACACTATGTCAATAGAG
>NW_004524756.1:5197513-5211126 GCF_000260255.1 Octodon degus | reverse complement strand
GGTCTGCTCTCTAGAATCTATAAAGAACTAAAAACCACTAGGGCCCCAAAATTTAAAGACCCAATCCAGAAATGGACATCCGAGATGAACACACACTTCTCAGAGGAAGAAATTAAAGAAGCGAATAAATATATGAAAAAATGCTCCACATTGCTAGCCATTTGTGAATTTCAAATTAAAACCACACTGAGACATCTTCTCACCCCAGAAAGAATGGCTATCATAAAGAAATCACCCAACAACAAATGTTGGAGCGGCTGTGGGGAAAAAGGAACCCTTCTCCACAGCTGGTGGGAGTGTAGACTGGTACAACCATTATGGAAATCAGTATGGAGACTCCTTAGAAAAGTTGGTCTGGAAATCCCTTTTAAACCAGCTATTCTTCTACTGAGAATTTTCCCAGAGGATCTGAAAACATCATATCATAGGGATATATGTGTGCCTATGCTTATAAAATCACAATTTGTGATAGCCAAATCTTGGAAACAACCAAGATGCCCATCACCTGAGGAATGGTTGAAAAAGATGCATTGTTTTTACACAATGGTGTATTATTCAACTGTAAAGAATGATAAACTTGAAGCCTTTATATTGAAGTATATGCCACTCGAAAATATACTCATAAGTGAAATAAACCAGACACGTATGTGTGAATATCATATAGTCTCCCTAGTATAAGAACTCAGAAGAAAAAATACAAATAGAAAGGTATAATACAAGTAAAAGGAAAGCAGGAACTCAAGGACTAACTAATTAAGAGAGGGAAAGGAGAAGAGCTGGGAAACATGACAATGACAAGCCATACAGTTATATGTAGAAGATGGAAAAGGTAATGATCCTGAGAATCTCCAGAAGATTTTTGAATCTAGCTGTTAAATGGAAAGATGCTCACCCTGACTAACTATATATACCAATACGTGTCAACTAAGCAACTGCACTGAGGATGGTAATCTCTAGTAGTAGGTTCTTGCTTGGAATGCCTGTCATTCTGGTCTTCTGAATATGGGCTGCTTGTAATGACATGCCAGTTGCTTCCATGCCGTCTCTCAGGTAGATTATTGTTCAAAATGAAGGTGGTGGTGAGTGAAAGCAAGAGAGAAGAAAAGGAATGTTTTGGGACTGTCCTCCTTCAAGGTTGTATATTGTTAAATTTTTGGACTTATGTGTAAACATAAGAATTATATAATTGTTTATGCCTATTTTTTAAAATATATTCTAATTTTCAAATGTTTTTCATCATATTCTGTAGGGACTTAAAGTTCAACATATCAATACTTGATTAAAAACACCTGTTCCATGTTATGCCTAAGATGTTTGATATTCAGACAGATAGTGAGGTTAACCTTAATAGCCTAGTTGTATGATAATAGCAATGAGCTCGTCTTCTGGAGGGTTAACAACCTAAGTTTGTAGACCAAAATTAGAGAACAAGGAGGGTTCAAGGAAAGCCAACATTTTGGCTCTAGCCCTCCAAGGTCAATTAAGCCTCAGGACATATGACATCTTGTACTGTAACATCGTGTAACTCACTAGTGTCCCAAATTTTCTGATCAAGGAGATCATGGGTCCAAAGAGGAAAGTGATCAGTGATGTAGAGTGTGCCTAAGGAGAGTCACATGGAGAGAAAACATTCTCTCAGGCTTTCACAGAGAGCACATTGGCCAAGAAATGGCCGTGACTCATTAACATGATTGACACTGACAAAGGTTCTACAATCTGAGGTACAGGATCTCAGGATAAATCCTGAGAGAATTTCACTGACCTTATCAGACCCAAAAGCTACAACTCTTGTTGCATAAGTCCTGCTTTACCTTGGTCTTAACCATCCACCAGGAAAGCATAAAAATGAAGTATAAGAAGTAAAGTCATACTGTTATATTGATCTGTATGGAACTCAGGTCAACAATTTCTGACATTGCCACTGAAGCAGAAGACCCAATACTACTATGGACTACTGGACTCTTTTAGAACATTTTGCTGAGTAAACACACCTATAATACTCAAATAATTGAACTAAACAAGAAAAGGGGATATAGATGAATATCCATTTTTATCTGTGTATTCAAAATGATTACAATAGATATATATTTACATTCTCTTAAGGAATAGAGGGATTTGTTGTAGTAATGTTTGTAAATAAGATATCATGTCCACATCTTATACAGCAATTAACCACTTGGAAGAATGTATGCAAAGTGTTGATTATTGAAACTGTCCTACAAATTTTATTTGAAACTGTCTCATTGCTATTTGTTTCTCAATAAAATTATGGAATATAATAGTATTACAACTGCCGACAATGCAGCTTGGTATCAGAGAAAATGGGGATGTTGAGGCTGTTTTTAGAAAGAGTTATATGCCTTATGTAATAAATTCAACCTGTCATTCTGTAAGCAATGTGTGTTATTGTACTGTAAACTTGTTACCATGAAGGCCAAACTCTAGATGTCACTAGCATTTATTTATTCATTACACACTAACTTGGCTACTCAAAATTGGTCAAAGCTCATGTCTAATCATCCTATAATATTGTCTAACATTATGTCTCCTTTAGGAACACTGTCAGCAAGCAGGTTTTAATATGAATTTTTTTTGAACTTTATTTTTTGTAGTATTGGGGACTAAAATGATTTTTTACTATTCAACAAAATGCTACCTAGCTTCATTATGCAATATATGATTACCTCTACTCAAGATTGCCCATTTATTCTTCCACTTTTTCCATGTAACCCTGCTCAATTTCTTTGTGCAAGATATTGCCCTTAAAGTCATAACAATCAATAATAATAATAATAATATGGAAAAAATGACAAATATCTCTTCATATCTGTATCATTTTCTATTATAAACCATGCATGTCTTTCACATATTTGTTCCATTTCAGCACAGCGATAATCATGAATGTGAGAGCAGCTCTCCTGTTGGTATTAAGTGTTTAACTTTGTCAGATAGCACCTGCTTAAAAAAACTGCTAATATGGAGTCAATTTTTGACTTATGAAATATTTCCTAAGACTCCTCATTATGTTTTTTTCCTCATTATGTTTTAAATGGAAGAGAAAAACTGTAGAATTGTAATTGCTTATTACAATTTTTCTTCTAAGGCCTGGTAAAAAAAAAGTTTGGTCTGTTATATGTACACTTAAATAAAAAATTTAGAGACAAAAAACTACAAAATACCAACATGGCAGTTTCAAATCATATTCTGAGAGTAAAAGCAATTTTTAAATGTAGAAAATATAAGCAATATTTCAAAGAAACCCACAATCTAGCCATCTTAGTATGCAGTTTTATGAAGTATAATCTGACAAGACATAAAAATTATGGTATACTTTTCTCAAGTCACATCATGTAAAACACATGTCCTATTGTAAATTGTAATTACAATTAGACAATCATCAAAATACAAACACAATCATATCTTGTTCCTTTGCATTATCTCTTTATTGTAGATCTTAACATTTATGCAGATTAGGGGCTCTACTTTGCCATTTTTTGCTGGTGATGACATTAAACTTTAAGAGGATTAATAATACCTTAAGTTGAAAAATAAATATAAAATTGAAAGTTGCTAGGCTTATTAATCAATGATTTTCTTACTCTAAAATTTTTGATTTTTATTTAATATCAAAATATAATACTCAATATGTATATAAAATAGCTTACAGGAAATTTTACTATTTATTTTAATTTAGTATAGAATGGTTTATTCACATGTTAGCATTCTTACAAAGGCCTGGACATGTTTGAGAAAAGATTGCAATACATGTTTTACTTATCACCTGGCATAAAATGAATTTAGGAAGTAAAGTACATTATAGTGTGTGCTCATTTACCGCATCTAAACTAACTGAACCAAATCCACACTTTAATAGTGCAGTTCTCACTGTCTACATTGAATAATATCATTCATTTAATCCATTAAGTGGATTCTAAAACACTCCTTGAGTGTAAATGAGCTTTCATGGAAACCCCACAACTTCTTATATTAATTTTTGCCTATTTCAATTCAATATTCAAGTATGTTAAGAGAAAATATGTGGGAAACAAATCACTATTTTATGTAAACTAGGGTATACATTTTATTTCATCATCCCCTGAAATATATGTAAGTGCTGACACTGAAGGACCCTTGCAAGTTGGAGACCAGCCTGGGCCACAAAGTGAGCTCAAGACCAGCCTGAACTGCATAGAAAGATCCTGTTGCAAACAAGAGCAACAACAGAAAAATACTGTTTAGTTTAGGATATCTAAATATAAACCAACTTGCAAAGCATTAAGGTTCCTAAGATGATACCTAGGTAACAGAGATCATCAATGGCTGGGCTGGGGAGAATGGCATGTTTAAAATAGAACACAGTTCCAATGGTAGAGCTATAGGTGAACAATCACAGTTTTAAATAGAATAAGAAAAAATATGAATGCAAAGCAAAAGAAGGATTAGACAAGAATAGAGTTGGCTAATACAACCATAAGAAAAGAAAAATATGTTAAGGTATAAATGAGATAGACAATATATATTTGTGAGCTATTGGCTATATAAGTAATTATCACACAAAACAAGCTAAAGTGTTTGTGCTTATGAATATTTAATAATGTAATTTAAATGAAGTCTAGATGTAGGAAATATTACTTTTTATCCACTAGTTTTTCTGATTAGTCACTAAATTACAAAGTAAATTTATAACAATCATATAATTTTTAGTTTAGTAATCTAGACTAACTAGTTGGTATAAAATAACTTTAACAATGTTTAACCTAGATTTTTTAATTTAATTATGTTAATGTCACATTAATATGTCTACCTAGTCCCAGATTTGACTCAGATCAAAATTCAAGAATATCTATTTTCTGAATAATGCAAACCATCCACCTACCATACTACCATTTAACTCTTATGTATTCATAGTCAACACTTTTATTTACTTATTCATAAGTCAGAAATCTGGAAACCACTACTTGCAACTAATTAGACCCCTGCCAATATTGATATTTTAATATGCTTGCCTGCATTCCAACTTACCTTTTCTGAAAATGTCTCACAAACATGTAATGCTATAAATGGATTTTTCTTGCCACATATCAAAGCATCAGTGTTCTAAGAAATATAATTTGGGTCAAGGAATGTAACTCAGTGATACAGCACTTGCTTGGCAAGCACAAAGTTGTGAGTTCAGACAGACAGACAGACAGACTTTGGACACTATTGCTCTAAAAGTTACTATGTTTTATGTAAGTATGTGTCATTTTCCTACTTTTGGCCCTGCAGTGATCCTTGATTCTCTTATTGCAATGAAGATATTTAAATATGCACATTCATTAAAAGCAAAAACATACAATGAATCAAGTACAACATACACAGCACCCATCAAGAGGGAAGATTTGAATGACATTTCCAATATACTGAACTAACTTCAATCCATCTACATTCGTCCAGTGGATAGAACACTCATATAAATAAGAACTGTAGTTTTATTTCTAACTGATAAGAACAAAGGGAATATAGAAGCCAAATCTCACAAAAAAACAATTCTTCAAGACTTAGTAAAGCTAACTGAGGAGGTTGAAGTCTTATTTTATCAGTCTATTCCTAAACACGTAGCAGATGAGCAATCTCAGAGGCAATCTAGTCTAGATTATTATCAGGAGACACTGGACACTGGATAAACTGAGCTAAAGCCATTTCTTCTGGGAGACTGGATATCAGAACTCAGAAGTTCTGGTCATTTTCTCCTTAAAGTGCTTCACTCCATATATTTTACAATTATTTAAAGAACCATTAATGAGAAAAGGGAGAGCTAGCTCATGACTACTGCTTTAGGACTTGTTCTGCACACGTAAGATTACAAATGTATGTATTTCTATAAATAAAATGGTAGTGATTAACTTTTCAACAGATTATATGATTGTATATTGAAAAATGTCTGAATGAAGATTGCAAATATTTACAACATGCATTTACTAATTGGCTTGCTGGAATCCCTAGAATGAAAACAAGTAGACAGCATCTACTACTTAATATAATGTAATTAAGTATAACCTATATTATGAGCCTAATTCATATTCATACATTCACTCATTCATATATTCACACATACATTAAAATTCATATTGAATAAAATTGCCAAGGAAAATCTTTTAACACATAAGAAATTTTATGTAACTTACAGAACATGCATAGATTAGTTTCCTCATTATTCTTATTTTTGTAAAAACGCGATTGACAGATTAACAAAAACCATCTCAAAAAATACTTTTTAATAACAATTAAAGTACCATTGGTTTCTTTAACTTATTATTTAATAGTAATTATTCCCATATTGTAGAAAGTTTTATTGCAGTATAAGTAACACACTCTTTGTTCATAGACTACACCAATTACATGATTTCATTGAAAGTAATCTATACATTATGACTCATAATCACTAAGTCAAAAATTGCAGAACAACTGAAAGAAAATAAGATTAAAATATGTATGAAGAAAAGGTATCAAAAAATGAAAGTCTCTCCAGTTAAATCACAAGTCACTTTTTAAATTCAAAAGTAAATATAAATATAAAAACTTACATTTTATTTCATCCTTTAGTCCAATAATATAGAATGTTTCTGATAATATATGGGTTCTTTGCTAGAGCCATCACATTAATAAATTTTAAAAAAATAATATTTCAGTATTATTTTATCCTTCTTTTAGATTCTCAGTACTGTACGTATTTCAAGGCCACAGGGAAATAAGGATGACAAAGCAAACATGTGGGCTTACTTTGCCAACAGTAATACGTTCTGAATTGGACAAGTAAAATGGAAGGAAAAAACATTCAGCACCTAGATGTTCTGCAGACTAAAGCCAAGGGGAAGTGAGTATGCTGCTAATGATTTTGCCCTTATGATTTAAATTTTACTAATACTTTTGGAGTGGCTGTTGAATTACATGATGTGTGTAAAGGAATGAAAATTTCTTGTGTCACAAAGTTAGTGATTGAATTTCAGAGCAAAGGAGGCAGGAGTCTGAAGAACAATTAATTATTATAAGTATATGTAGTGTAACTGTAAAATGTAATGAGTCATAAAGTGTTCCTTTTCACTCACTACATTTAATAACTGCTCAAGAAAAATATGGAGAACTGATTAATATTTCACATTAATACAGCTTAGTATTAATGATTAAGTGAAATAAAAGTGTTCTTCTGTTATTTCATATTTTACTGTAATTAAACTTGTGAATAAGCTGAAGGTCTTCTAAGAAATTAAAGAAATACACATTCGTTAAAAATATTGCAGGTAATGTTACTTTTTAAACCTAAGAATATTTCTCCATAAGTCCTTAAGTGTAACTTGACTGACCTTGTCAGACACAGAAGTTACATTTCTTGCTATATAGGTCTTGCTTTATCTTAGTCTTAACCATCCAGCAGAAAGGTATAAAAGTGGAGTATAAAAAGTAAAACCATAATAATATGCTGAGCTGTAAAAGGCTCAAGTCAACTTCTGACATTGCCAGTCCTCCGGATAATCCAATGCTATTTGAACTACTGGACTATATTGGATTATTTTGCTGAATTCAAGCACCCACAATATTTAAATGGCAATGGAATACCCATTTCTGAAAAAACTAAACAAAAAAGGGGATATAAATGAAGGATCATTTTGTATCTCTATATACAAAATAGGATAGATAGATAGTTACTTTCTCTTAATTCAATAAGAAAGATTTGTACTAATAGTGTTTGGACAGAATATCATATCTGTATCTTGTACTATGAATTACTATGAAGACAACAATATGCAATGTATTAATTATTGCAACTGTCCTACTAACCTGTTTTGAAATTATCTCATTGTTATTTCTCAATAAAATTAATAAAAAAAAGAAAGTTGCTTTTATTTGTTACTAAGAAAATACATAAGTTTTTCATTTTGTGACTTAGAATTCTAAAATTTTTCTCTATAAAAGTAAATTATGTGTAGTATGAATAAATGTTATAAAGAAATATATATATATATTAATATATATATAATCTCACATTTCACTGCCTCATTGTGGAAAATCCTTGACATTAATCTTATACATCATTGTTTTTAAAAGCTTCCTATCATTTCATCATATAAATAAACATGACATACATAAATTAATTTTTATTCTATATATAGAAGTGTCTTACTGTGGTCTGCATTGCCAGGGGGATTCTGCAAGGGGGCAACAAGAGATTAGGAAAAACGCAAGACACTTAGTAAAAGGATAGCTGGGATCCAGTGTGGCTTGGCCCTCGGATGGAGGGGTAGGGGCTAAACAGCTTGGTCTGCATCTTTATTTGTACATGGTAATGCGGGCCCATGCAACAGGGCTGAAATGCAAGATCTCCGTGTGTTGCTGGAAACTGAAAGTGAAGCATTCTCACATTTGCCTGTGCTGTAGTTAACAAGGAAGAGCGGCAAACCCAGATGCCCGCTGGATGGGCCTTGTGCCAGTCCCAGCAACTCTTTCACATGTCTCACTCTGGCTGTGCTATCTGGGCTGGCCTCACTCCAGTCCTGCATGCGTGGTCCATCTCCAGCTCAGCCTTTTCCTAATGTATTTATTTTACTGCAACTTTTCTTTCGGCTATGTCCTCATTATAAGTAAAAGGAGGTAAAATTATAAATGCGCAAAGGCTGAAATTTCTATTTACAAAGTATCAGTTCACTAAGACAAGCACAGGTATATATGCAGTATATACTGGATAATGATATATTTCCAAAGAAGAAACAGTATAGATGTTACTATTGCAATGCATTCATAAGTTAAATTCCAAAATATTTCAGATAAGATTGTGACCATTGCATCAATAAATCCTCACACTTAAAACATAAGTGTGAAACAGTAAATTTAATCTATAATATCATGGGCTGAGTTCCCATAAACTTTTATTTAGTTCATACAGTAAATACCTAGAGGCAGAAGGTACTCAAGCACCATTCACAGTATTGATATAAGACTGTAGAAGTCATTTCTTCTTATTCATAATAGAAAAATACTCGTTTTAGTTTTTTTTCATTATCTTTTTATCTTGGACCAACAAGAAAATATTTCCCTCAACTAATTTTTTTAAAATTCCAAATACTAAGAACAAAATTTTCAATTGATTACACAAGTTGAATAAAGTTTAGAATCCTTACTTAAGACTATAGAATATACTCAGGTAGAACCTTAGTAAAAGTCACAGAAAGAATGAGAAAATATCTAAAGTTGGAGAGGCATGAAATCTCCAAGCAGAGCCCCAGGGACCCTCAACTTTGGTAAAGCATTCACTTTGTCTTTTGGACAATTAATGACTGAAATACATGTCTTGTATCTTAGTTTTAGGGAAACCAAGACACAATTCACAAGGAATATCTCCTACCACACTGGTAATGTTGCCTAATGTTGCGAGTTGTGCGTTACATGTTACAGGATACACATAACAGTTTGTGGAACTCATTAACCTGGATTTTCGCCATCAATCAGTAGTGTGCAGATAGTGTAGACAATCTTGTACAGAGTGCCTCAAGGAGAATTCCTAGTAAGAAGGAGCATACTGTAACTCCTCAATTAGGATCTTATTTTCAACTAACATCATATTTTCAGATTCAACAAGATGATTTTCTGCCTAATATGCACTTCCACCAAAAAGAGAGAACTGAGTAACTTTGAAAGACACAAATTCAGTATATAAAAATGTGATATGGGGGTTTCTAATTGTACTATCACTAAAATTGCCTGACCCAACTGAAGAGTTGAGAAAATTTTCAAATAGGTTCTGATAACAACAGTAATGTTATTTCTTCTAAGTTCATATTCTTGCCTCAACATGTTTCATCTACACAGATAAGAGTCTAGAATGAGAATCACTTTTTCTTAGATCCTCTGCTTCTCTATTTCCTATCATAGCTTTAAGGAAAAGATAGGGCAGATATATAACTCAACAGTACAAGTACCTGCCTGGTCTCAAGGTCCTAAGTTTGATTCCCAGTACAGAGAGAGAAAGAGAGAGAGAGAGAGAGAGAGAGAGAGAGAGAGAGAGAGAGAGAGAGAGAGAATGGATTCTTACCTGCCATAAAGTGTGTGCCCTAGCTCTTATCCTAGCTCTCTCCATTGTCTAGTTCTCAAGTTCTTGCTTTCCTTTAATTGTATTATACCATTCTAATTATTTTTTTTTCTTTTGAGTTCTTATACTAGGGAGACTATATGATATTTACACATGTGTATCTGGTTTATTTCACTTATAAGTATATATTCAAGTGGCATCCACTTCAATATAAAGGCTTCAAGTTTATCATTCTTTATAGCTGAGTAGTACTCCATTGTATAAAATAGCACATTATTTTCATTCATTCCTTAGGTGATGGGCATCTTGGTTGTTTCCAAGATTTGGCTATCACAAATTGTGCTGCTATAAACATAGGTACAGATATATCACTATGATATGATGATTTCAGATCTTTGGGGAAAATTCTCAGTAGGGCAATAGCTGATTTGAATGGGATTTCCAGTCCTAGTATTTTAAGGAGTCTCCAAACTGATTTCCATAACAGTTGCATCATTCTACATTCCCATCAGCAGTGGAGAAGGGTTCCTTTTTCACCACAGCCTCTCCAACATTTGTTGTTGCTTGATATCTTTATGATAGCCATTCTTTCTGGGGTGACATGATATCTCAGTGTTCTTTTAATTTGCATTTCACAGATGGCTAGTGATGTGGAACATTTTTCACATATTTATGCACTTCTTTAATTTTGTCCTCTGAGCAGTGTGTGTTCATCTCAGATGCCCATTTCTGGATTAGGTCTTTAAATTTTGGGGTCCTAGTGTTTTTTAGTCCTTTATAAATTCTAGAGAGCAGACCTTTGTCTGAGTGCTTATTTGTCAAGATTTTTTCCAAATTTGTGGGTTATCTTTTCACTTTGTTGGTAATTTCTTTTGATGTGAAAAACTTCTCAATAAGAGGAGGTCCCAGCTGTTAATTCTCTCAATTATTACCATGCAATTTGATTTCTGTTCATGAATTCTTTGCCTGCAACTATTTCTTCAAGAATTCCTCCTACTTTCTCTACAGGAGATTTAGTGTTTCTGTTTTAATGTTCACATGTTTAATCCATTTTGACTTTAGCTTAGTGCATGGTGATAGACCTGGGTAAAGTTTTACTTTTTGAGAACCAGTTTTTCCAGCACCAGTTGTTAAAGAGGCTATTTTTCTTCCAGTGAGTATGTTTGGCCCCTTTGTCAAGATAAGGTGCCTGAATGTGTTTGTAGAGGCTTTGGAGTCTTCTTATCTATTCCATTGATCCTCAGGTCAATTTCGTTGTCAGTATAATGCCGATTTTATCACAGTAGCCTTGTGTATAATTTCAAATCAGGAACTGTAATGCCTCCTGCCTTCTCTTTGTTGCTAAGGATTGCCTTTGTTATTCTAGGAGAGGATCTAAGAAACATGACAGAAGCAAAGCCAAACAGTTATATATTCAAGATGGGCAAGGCAATGATCCTGAGAATCTTCAGAAGATGTTTGAATCTAGCAGTTAATTGGAAGGTTTCTCAGCCTGTCTAACTGTATATCCTAATACCTGTGAACTAAACAACTGCACTGAAGATGGCAAGTGTAATAGTAGGCTCATGCTTGGCGTCCCTATCATTCTGGTCTTCTGAATATGTGCTGCTTGTCATGACACGCCGATTGCTGCCGTGCTGTCTCTCAGGTAGATGATTGTTTAAAAAGGAAAGGGGTGGTGAATGAAGGCAGGAGATAGGAAAAGGAGTGCAGCGAGACTGTCCTGCTACAATGCTGTATGTAGTTAGATTTATAAACTTATGTGTAAACATATATAATTGTTTATTCCAATTTTTAAATATATTTTAATTTTTTTAATCATATTCTGTAGGGACTTAAAGTTTAATATATCAAACCTTGATGAAAAATACTTGTTGCATGCATCTTGTGCCTAAGATGTTTGATATTTGATATTCAGACAGATAGTGAAGCTAAGCTCAACAGCCTAGGTTGTATGGTAATCACAATAAGCTTCTCTTCTATAGGGCTAACAACCTAAGTTTACAGATCAAAGATTAGAGGAAAACAAGGTCCACAAAAACAGCCAATATTTTGGCACTAGTATTTTAAGGTCAATTAAGACTCAGGATGTATGAGAACCTATACTGCAAAATCATGTAAGTCAGTTGTGTCCCAAATTTTCTGATCAAGGAGATTATGGGGCCAAAAAGGAAAATGATCAATGATGTAGAGCGTGCCTAAGGAGAGTCACGTGGAGAGAAAACATTTTATCAGGCTTTCACAGAGGGCAAATTGGTCAAGCAATGTCCGTGACTCATCCACATGGCTGACACTGAGAAAGGATCTACAAACTGTGGTACAGGGTCTCAGGATAAATCCTGAGGGGATTTTTACTGACCTTATCAGATCCAAAAGCTACAATTCTTATTATCTAGATCTTTCTTTATCTTGGTCTTAACCATCCAGTACATAAGTATAAAAATGAAGTAGAAGAACTAAAGTCATGTTGTTATGTTGAGCTCTAGGGGACTCAGGTCAATAATTTCTGACATTGCCAGTCAAGTGGAAGATCCAATACTATTATAGACTACTGGACTATTTTGGAATGTTTTGCTGAGTTCACACACCTGTAATATTTAAATGATGGAACTAAACAAAAAAAAAGGGGATACAGATGAATGACCATTTTGTATCTGTACATTCAAAATGATTAGGATACATATACAGCTATGTTATTTTAATTCAGTAAATAGAGGGATTTGTTTTAATAGTGTTTCTAAATAGGATATCATGTCTTCATCTTGTACAACAAATAACCACTAGGATGACTGTATGCAATGTGTTACTTATTATAACTATCCTAATAATTTGATTTGAAACTGTCTCATTGTTATTTATTTCTCAATAAAATTTTGGTAAAAAGGTGTGACAAAATAAGCAAGTTTTATTGTATATGCAAGACTTCAATGATAGTGTATATATCTTTTGATAGGCTTTAATCAAAACTAAAAGTAAAATGTCAGCACATTTGATATTTTTATATGAGAAATGATAGAAAAAATTCCTAATATATGTATAAAAGGAAATATAGAAAATATGTGCAGAATGCAGTCGAAGAAAGAAATTAATTTTATGATCAGTACAAAGTGATTCATGACCAGAAATAATTTAGAAATGGAGATTGTAAACCCTACAGATTTTCCCAAAATAGAAAAAAACAACAGTAAAAAATATGAAGTAGAAGATGCACACAACAAAAATGAGCACCTGACTTGTTAAAATATTATGTTCACTAAAGATGCATAGGAATAATGCAAAAACAATATTAGAAGTAAAAAGATAATTCTCTGAGACATATAAATCCCAGTGTAGATGAAAGGAAATAATCCATTTATTGAGGAAATTAAAAAATCTAAAGTGGCAAAAAATCATGACTTTTTTTACAAAGAAGTCTTCAATATCTCAAGCAAGGAAAATGTTAAAAAAATAAAAGTACAATGATTTCTTTTTTTTTATTTTTTATTTTTTTTTAACATTTAGTGTGTGTGTGTGTGTGTGTGTGTGTGTGTGTGTGTGTGTGGCCAGCTCA
>NW_004524756.1:5194203-5196296 GCF_000260255.1 Octodon degus | reverse complement strand
TGCTTAGTCCCCTGAGCAATCTTGCTGGCCCTTGTCCTTTCTTTTGAATTGGGGAGATATTTCAAAATATCTTTAATTCATATTAAAGACAACATAGATATTTGAATTTTAAAAACTCATGACCTGGTTGATTTAATGGTTGAGTGTCAAGCCCTCACAAGGCTATAAATTCCATGAGTAGCTCACTAAATGAATATAGATACCAAAGTATAGGAAAGTAGTTACTTAGAATTATTTTGCTCTTCATAGTTATTTTGAAATATAATTTTAATCTCAGCATATGTTTATATGCACTTTAAATTATTTTTCAAAACTATTTTGTAATTTTTGAATTTTAATATATTTTTTCACTGTTATTCTTCCCCACTAATCTTACTGTCAGTTGTTATGAAACATATAATGATGAAATTTCAAAATCAGTTTATAAAACAGATGTACACTTAAGTTACTGAAATAAATTTATTCATTTGTATTTTATTGAAATTTAGCATATATAGATTTGAATAGATGATAATCATGTTATTATTTTATCTAATTATATTAGACTATTTTCTTATGAATCAGAATACAAACAAAAAGTACTAACCCCCCTCCAATGCTTCATATTTATTTATATTATTTCACAATCTGCATTTTCATAATCTAATCTACCTTGATTCTTTGAAACAAAATAAAGCCACATTCTATTTCTTTATTAAAGCTCTTACATGCATTTTTGAAAACAACCAATAGTTTCCTTTACATTCTCTAGCCACTTTCTGTTACATTTTTCTCTGTTATTCTTTTATGCTATTATGTAGTATCTATATATTATTTACCTGACTGTTTCTTTTTTTTTGGTACTGGAGATTGAACTCAGGACCCTTAGCTTGCCGGCAGGCATTTATTCTACTGAACTATCTCCCTTGACCCAAAGACTTTTTCTGAGTTCCAGAAGTACTGATTCTGGATATTTCTACTTGGCTTTCAGGCAGATTCAATCAATATAACATTCCTAACATTTTCTTATGCGTCCAATCTCAGCAGATTCATAAACACACATTTTAGATCTTTTCATTTTTGATCTTCTCCTTTACTCTTAAAATGCAATCACTCAAAAAAAAAAATGCAATCACTCAAAGGGCTGGCTGTATAGCTCATTTGCTTATGTATGTGTAGGGGTTGGGGTTTGATCCCTGGCACCACATGGCATGCTGGACCTGTCCCTGGTTGTGCTGAGCTGGTGATTGAGTCCAGGGATGGTGGCTCCCACCTATAATCCCAGTAGTAGGGACACATAAATCAAGAGGATCACTATGAGTGAGACCCTGCACAAAAACAAACAAACAAACAAACCAAAAAAAAAAAAAGAAAAAAACTTAAAATGTAATTACTCAAGAGATGGGTCTGCACCCCGGAGCGCCATGCTGGCCCCACAGGTATGCTGAGGCATCAAGTGAGACTGAGCAAGAACTGAGACTGAGTGTGATGGTGCTCACTTGTAATCCCAGCACTTGGGAGGCTGAAAAAAGAAGGATGACTGAGTCCTATCTGTGTAGTGAGACCCTGTGGACTCTGTACTAAATACATTTTTTTTCAAAATAGAGAGATGGGTCTGCTTTATATGGTTCTAATCAGTACAGATTGTACTCAACATAAAATCAAATGGTACCAATCTCTTAACACAACAACAAGGTTTAATTGCTGTATTACACTGTAATTAGTCATGGCTCTGCTTTTGAAGCACGTAAATGATTGATCCCTGATTGTTATTCATAGAAACACTGATAACATTACATGTACTTTTGAGGATTTCTTGACTCAGAATAAGGCCTCATGATATTAACAAAACAGATACTCAGTAAAGAGAGCTATTTAACAGAAATGAAGCTTAACAAGAAATTCTTAATATATGCTAATATTAGGGGTAAAATTTAAATTCAGTGTTGCTGACAATGGAAATATTGACTTTGCCTCTTTTAAACTATAGATACTGAAGCACAAGATCCTAGCAAAGATAAATTAGAGACCCACAGGAAAGATGGGTCTGCAAATAAAAGAATGAAAATCCAACTAAGCTACTGCACTGCAGATGGTAATTTGTAACAGTTGTT
>NW_004524756.1:5191983-5192973 GCF_000260255.1 Octodon degus | reverse complement strand
TATTATTTGTTGAAACTGTCCTTCCGATATGATTTGAAACTGTCTCATTGCTATCTGTTTGTCAATAAAACTTTGAAAAAAAAAAGAATGAAAATCCAAAAGATGAGATGCTTATAAAAAGAAACTCTTATACATTTTTATTGGGTACGTATATTAGTATAATCACTGTGGAGAACAATGTGGATATTCTCCAACCATCGGAAAATTCCTTAACCATGTAAGCTGGCTATCCCATTTCTAAGTAAATGTGCAGAGGAATTGTTAATGTATGTCAAAGAGACAACTGCAAGCCCATGTTTCTTTTAAACCAGTGTCAGTAATGGCTAAAATATGTAATCAAAAAAATCAACCTATACAGATGCCAATCAATATAATGAATATTCAGTCATCAAAATTATATCCTGTCATTTTCCACAAAATTGGTGGAACTATAGAATAATGTGTTAACTTAGATATATCATACACTGGTAAATACTGTTTACTATACCTGAAACTTAGATGCTAGAAAAAATAATTGGCTTGAATGTAGTCAGATTTAGGTAAAAGAAAGAAGTTCTAGTGTTTTCCAGAAGAGTGAGATGATGATCATTCACAGCAAACTATTACATATTTTATGAATAAGAGAAGAAGGGAACTTGATGTCACAAATACAAAATAAAGAGATGGAAGTGTAAAGTTGCCCCAATATGATTAGTAAAAATCATATGTATGCACAAAACTATATACTATAACTTATATAGACATTGTTTCCCTTAATTTCTTAACTAGAGATCAAAAATAACAGCCCCAGACTGCTTGTCCTTATGTTCTTGCTACTATAAAGTGGCTGCCTGTCAGAAGAGCAAGGGACAATCTGCATTGTACTGACCCTCATCTTTGATTGCCTATTAATTGCAGTTGAATTTTATTTTCCATTTAGACCTAATTTTCAGGAAACCTCAGGGTTAAGTATAATTATTACATATAATTTCCAATTTCTAAAATTATAAT
>NW_004524756.1:5189888-5191143 GCF_000260255.1 Octodon degus | reverse complement strand
TGGTGCTGGGGGATTGAACCGCGGTCCCTGATGCTTTGCCAAGCTTGTTCTAAGTAGGTGCCTTAGACCACTGAGCCATCTCTCCAGCCCCACTCTCAATATTTTCTTAATCTAACCTTGACTTTGACACTGTCTCTAAAGTTGTTCTCGGGACATGATCATTTCTACTAGTTGGAAAATTTTTTAAAAGTCATCATTAAATTGATTTCCCTCCATACTTTTGATCTGGCCTAGAAAAAACATTTACTTAAACAAAAATCTAAATTTTCTGCATAATTTTCCATTTCTATTCCTCCTATAATGTCTAAATTTCCCAATATGATAATAAAGGGCTGTTTGTGTCCTGGCCATTTGATTACTCTAATGCCATTCTGTCTTTCTCACAATATGTCCTCCAATTCTTCCTTACATCACTCAGCTTTTCAGCTCCATTATTACTATGTTTGTCTTAAATGATACATTCATTTATTTATTTTACTAATGTTCAAGTGTCTAGTGTATTCCAACTATGTAAAAGGTAATAAGTACATATTTCCTTTTTTTTTTTTTCAGAACTGAGGATTGAACTCAGGCCCTTGAGCTTGCCAGGGAAGTGCTTATCCTACTGAGCAATCTCCCCAGCCCCCAAGTACATATTTCTTAGTAAAGTTAATAAGTGAATTGCAATCCTTATGGTGTAGTTTTAGTACAAGTAATAAAGTAATAAAATGAATGCTATTCTTACCATTAAAATTACATATAATTAACAGACAACAAATAGAGATGTTTAAGTTTGGTTATAGCATATTCCTTGGATATAATAAAGGTACTGTATTTTTAAGGATGATTAAGTTGGCCATAGGTGTCAGGAAAGCAAAATAGAACTTAGTATTTCAGGAAGCGTAAATTCTAAAATGCTGCTAGGTACCTTGTATTCTTTGAGATTATTTTTCATGGAAAATGGAAAAGAGTAGAAGTGGACTGAGGGAAAGGGGCTGAGAATGCCAAATTGAATATGATAATTGAAATTTAATAATATCCTAAATGTATCTCTAAACAGGACTGCATGCACGATAAATAAAATATTTTCTTTGGAAAAGAACCATTACTGTGTAGGAGTACAATGAACATGAGCATTTTAAATATTACAATACAAATATTTAGAAGAATTGTATTTCAAATACAAATTGATGTATTTGAAAGTCAGAAGCCAAAGATAGACTCAAAAAATACTATACTATTTTATAGGCAAGCAGCAAAACTCTTGCATATGTGA
>NW_004524756.1:5183851-5188338 GCF_000260255.1 Octodon degus | reverse complement strand
TAAAGAGTACACTAACTTAAATTTACAATGTCCCTTACCAACGGTGTTCTCGAGGGTATTCCTCAAAGTCCTACAGGGAAAACTAAAGGTATGATTCTGTTACCTATATTTTTGCTAGTTTGGTTAACATAAAAATTCAGAGTAGAATAAATATCCTATTAAGATTGGGAAGCCAGTAGATCTTTTAATTTCAAAGTATGTACCAGGAAATTCTAAACTGATCTACCTTTTAATGAAATCTCAAGATGACTACAATACATTTAAGAAAAGTATATGATTGTACTAAATAAAAATACCACATACATAAGAATTAAATCTTTAAGGGACCTATCAATATGACTACTACATTGTGGAACTGCTATACAAACAATAAATAATAAAATTGATCAGAAGTAAACTGGGTTTGTTAGAATTACATTGTAAATATCACAGATTGAAAGAATAAAGGGAAGCTATAATCTGAAAAAACACTGCTTGACTCTCAAGACATTATAATCCTAGATATCTTCATTAAAAATCTTAAGAAAAATGAGAAGAAACATTTCTAAGAGTTATGAAGCATGAAAAAGAAGAGAAGAGGTAAAGTTAGGGGACATAATTGAACTGATTCTTTTTTTTAAAAAAACTAAAACTAAGATTAATTGACAGAAATAAGTTTTGCATGCATATTAAGTGTGCTTTCAGTTGCTCTTTATTTGTGCTGTTTCTCTATGAGAGGTCTGATAGAAGGAAATCAGGGAAATAATCTTTGCAAACAGGAATAATGAGGAAAATGAGGGCTTTGAATCTGGGCAGCCGTGCCCTAATTCAGGCTCTGAGCAGCTTGAAGACAACCTAAGCAGGCTGACCCTTGCCTTAAGTGCTGATTGCCCACATCTGGTGAATATCCTTTCTTCTCCGCTTGCCTGTATTCCCCAGAATTAGGTAGAGCAGGTGCTGTTTCCTTAACAGCACGCAGCCCCGGCAATCAGCTATCTGCAGAGTGGTTCTCATCTATAGAGATGGCTCTTGATGATTTAAAATTAATGTTTACTGTGATTATAGTTGAGTGTGCATAAAGTTAAATCAGTTTGGACATCTATGCACATCTATACATAGATACATACATACATATGCATACATTGACCTTGTAAGGTATTGTATGTAAAATACTCTACTGATTTCACTACTTCCTGTTATGATAAAATGAATTAGCAAGAGATATAAACTAGAATTGTAGAAATTTTATCAAATACTTTACCACTTTATTTACAAACACAATTTGTTGAAATATTCTTTTTTTTTTTTTTTTTTGGTATTGGGGATTAATTCAGGACCCTGTCCTTGCCAGGCAGGCACTTATTCTACAGTTATCTCCCTACTCCTCAAATATTCATCTGGATACTGACAAATTTAGACCTAAGCATATATTTTTTCTCTAATAGTTAGAATAATATGTTAGCATATGAACTCAATTTATTCCATGATACTGGCAAAGATGTCTAATTTTTTGTAGAGGTTTTATCATGCATGAGTGTTGGACTTTGTCAAATGCTTTTTCTGAATCTATTGAGATGATCTTATGCCTTTTTCTTTAGCTCAATTAATAGATGTATTACATTTATTCATTTCCATGGGTTGAACTATCTCTACATTCCAAGAATGAATCCTACTTTGCCATGGTGTAAAATCTTCTCGATGTCTTTCTGAATAGTGTATCAGCATCATATTGAGAATTTTAACATTTATAGTCATTGGTGAAATCAGCCTGTAGTTTTCTTTTGTGGTTGGGTCTTCTATAGTTTTATCCCAGGATAATATTTGTGTCCAGGCATGGTTTTAGAAGTATTACATTCCTTTCAATCTCATTAAATAAGGGCTGGCAGTATAGCTCAGCGGACTAAGTGCTACATTAGCTAAGTGCAGGGGCCAGAATTTGGTCCCTTGCTCTGAATGCCGCACCGGTCCAGCCCTTGGGCACGTTGAGCCGGCGATGGAGTCCGGGCATGGTGGCATGTGCCTGTAATCCCAGCACTAGGGAGGCAGAATTCAAGAGGATCAGTACGAGTCTGGGCTGTGTAGTGAGACCCTAAGTACAAAAAGAAAACAGAAAAACAAAACAAAACAAAACAAAACTCTCATTCAATAGTTTCACTACTAGTGGCATCATTTCTCTAAATTTCTTGTAGACATTAACAATAAATCCATCAGGATCTGAAAATGTATTTATAAATTTTTAATTACCTTTTTCATTTCATTTATTGATATCAGGTTACTTAGAGTATTTATATGTTATTTAATAAATTTTGACAATTTTTATGCTTTGGAATCTGTCCATTTGTTTTGTTTTCCATCTCAGTAGTATACATCTTCTTACAGTAGGTATTAATGATTTGAATTTCTGCATTTCTGCAGAATCCATTATAATTTTTTGCTTTTAATTCCTAATTGCTGGAATTTCTCTTTTCTTTTCCTCTTGATGAGATTGGCTAAGGGTTTATTAATTGTATTTAATCTTTCAAAGAACCAACTCTTCAATTCATTGATTCTTTGTTTAATTTTTTAGTCTCAGTTTCATTAATTTCTGCTCATATTTTATGGTTTACATATTGTACAATCTTTGGGCATGGTTTATTCCTCTTTTTCTAAAATCTGGGACTCAGTATTAGGTTATCTGCACTCTTTCTGTTCTCCTGATTTGAAAGTTCATTGCTACAAATTTATCTCATAGAACTTTTCTTATAAATTCTGGTATTGTGGGTATTGGTGTAATCATTTTATTGTAGACACTGTTTACTTTCTTATTTAAATTCTTCTGTGACACACTGCTTAGGAGGGTATTATTTTATTTCCATGTGTTCATGTGATTTTTTTGCAATTGATATTAATATTCTGTTCTTCTCATGAACTTATGAAATCTTGATATTTTTTCTTGTTTCTCATTTTCTTTTTTACTGTTTTAAAAAAATGCTTTAAAGAAAGTTTAGTAAGAATTGATATGACATTAGACAGTACACACGTTGAGAAGACCAAGATGACAGGTATTTCAAGCATGTTTTTAGTGTTATGATTATTATATGACTTGATGCAGACTTATTCCAGTCTCAGCTCTTTTGGAGTTCTATATGCTTCATTTATTTGATGTCAATATCTTTTACCATGTCTGGGAAGTTTTCTGCCATTATTTCTTTTAATAGTTATTCTATGGATTTTTTTATGGTATCCAGCTTCCTTATTGGCTCTAATGAACCTTACATTGTTTTTCTATGCTTCATCTTCTAACTGTTGGATCACTTTTTTTTGTTCTCTTACTATTTTGAGATATCTTCTTTTCCATTGTTGCTAGCAACAATCTTGTTTTCTATATCTAATATTCTAATCTCACTTGCATTTTATCTGTTGCATATAATTTCAAAATCATATTTAATCTCCTGAATTTCTTTTTGGATTCATTTCTTTGTTTCTGTTTCTTTTCTATTTTAGGCATTCATGATTTTCATCACTTTTCTGAGCACTTATATTTTTATATGTGTCTGTTTAATACTTTTATTTTTATTGTCATTTGTTGTATCTTAGCAATTATTTTTCCTACAGCTTCTTCTATTATTTTTCACTTCTGCTGCTTTCATTTCAGAAAGTTCCAATGGTTGGCTTTCAATTTCCTTTATCTTACTGTGCTCTGGACTTATCTCAGGTGAGTTTTGGGGTTGTAAATTGAGGTTGCATTTTGGTTCTTTGTCTTGTCATTTTTGCTTTTATTTTTTTACTTTATTTTGTTTTCTATATGTATGCTTGTAGATTTCCTATGGTAGATAGTTTTATTTTTACTCACAAAGTGTTCTTTGGAAATATTTGTTCCTCAGAGATATTTTTTATATGAAGGTGCTATTTGATCTTTGTGTCTGTCCCAAGAACCTATCTTCTCAATGTATTAGGGAGGAAAAGTTGTTTTCTATTTAGCTCAATTAGAAACTTTTGGTATTGCATGATTATAATGGTCATAACCCCACAAATCATAGTGTGGTTACAAAGGAAAGAAAAACTGATTATAACAGATATTATATACTATCTAAAGTAGTACAATTAGCAATAACAATAAATTTGGGTACAGTCTGGCAATTGACATACTGTGGTTACTATTAATCTGATAACATTAACCATAGGAGCAAATTCTACAGTTGTATAACACAATCTAACATATACAGAATCTAACATGTAAGTTAATGAACTTACATGTTAACTTCCCCTTATACAATGTTTTCCTGCTATTCTGGGCTGACTGATATGGATATAAGAAAGATACACTGATGAATGAGGTCGAATTTAGTAGGTGAAAAGCTAGAAGGTAAAATACAAGAAATAGAATGAATATACAAATTTTGTAAAACTTGAGGACACAGGAGAGAAAGAATAGAAGATAAAACAAAGTAATAATGTAGTGAACCAGCAAGAGAAGACAATGTTTAATCCCATGAATATATTATAAAATTAAGTGAGATAGCTGACTA
>NW_004524756.1:5172337-5182976 GCF_000260255.1 Octodon degus | reverse complement strand
GGGCAAAGAAAAATAATCCTCTGCCTGCTTGCCAAGTTAGTGTCAAAATTTGAATGGAATTAGAAGCCCAATTACTCACTTGAGATAGATTATACATGAAATGTAGAAAATTGCATTACATTTACTGTTATTCATTCCTTTGCCATTGTCTTTCTGTTATCTCATTTTCCACCAGCTTTAGAATTATTAGTTTCCAGTCAATGGGATACTGGGACTCAGTTTACTTCTTAAAAATTTATAATTGTTATCACTTTAAATTTCATATATATTGGTGGGGTATTTTATGTAACTTAATGAGAATTAACTTCAAGTATCATGAAAATCAATATTCATGAATCCCATTTTATTTTAAAAATTTATGACATATTTTTCAACTTACAGAATTATGCCACCAAGTAATTTTCATCAAATAACTTTATTATGGCATGTATTTGTAGGAAGGAAATAAAATGAAGATAATTATAATTTCCAGAGTTCCTGACCAGTTGATGTCTCTCTCAATAGAGTGGAAATATTTTTTTCCTGTTCTTTGTTTCACCCTGTAAAAGCAACTGGCAGGTATTTTTCAACGTGTATGTGGTCCGCACCATGCCATTACTTATGCATAGCTTGATAATTATGAGATTAACATTACTTTCTGATAGTTTTACTTGCATTTTACTCAATGAATTAAAATATTTTAACAAGAAAATATAATGCTAATATTTTCTGAACTTTTGAAATTGCATGGGAATTTTATGTTAATTCGTTAAAAAAGATTTTACTTGAAGCTTTCCCATCCATCTAATTAATTTGTGTGATATTACATCAGTCTGTATTATTTTTCTGCTTATGATAATATTATTATGGAAGAGACTGATTTAGTTTCTTTAATATGACTTTTAAAATAGAAGACAACAAACTTTATTTTTTTAACTTTTGTATTCATTTTAATGGGAAAAAAGATAAAATAGCAATTAAACAGTTTCAGAACAGGTTAGTAAGACAGTTATAATAATTAATACATTGTATATAGTCATCTTCATATTAGTTATTCAGAGGACAAGATGCAGACATGATATCTTGTCTAAATAATATTAGTATAGACATTTCTTCTCTTTGAACTAAGAAAGTAGCTGTATATTTGTCCTAATTATCATATATATACATATATATATTTTTTCACTATAAAATGGCTCTTTTTTATTTTCCCGTTTTCCGTTTTGTTTTGTCAGAAATGGATGTTCCATTGTTGTTAAAGAAGCTGTATTTGGAGAAGTCTTTAAAGGGTCTTTTCAGACTTGAAGCCAGGCCAAATATTGTAGGTGCTTGAATTCAGCAAAATAGTATAATAGAGTCTAACAGTCCATAATAGTGAGTTTCCATACTGATTTCCATAATTGTTGTATAATTCTGCATTCCCACCAACAGTGGAAAAGAATTCCTTTGTCTCCACAGCCTCTCCAACATTTGTTATTGGTGGACTACTTGATGCTAGCCATTCTTTCTGGGGTGAGATAGTATCTCAGTGTTGTTTAAATTTACATTTCTTGAATGACCAATTATGTTGAACAGTTTTTCATATATTTATTTGCCATATGCATCTCTTCATTTGTGAAGTTTAGATTTATCTAAGATTCCCAGTTTTGGATTGTGTCTTTGAAGTTTGAGGCCTGATTTTTTTAAAAAACTCTTTATATGCTCTTGATAGGAGTTATTTGTCTGAAGGAAAGTGAGTTATAATTGCTTCCCATTTCGTGAGTTTTCCTTTTACTCTCTTGGTTAGTTCTTTGGAGGTGCAGAAACTTTTTAGAAAGATGAGATTTCGTGGGTTGATCGTTGGAAGTAATTCCCATGTAGTTTGACTTTTGTTCATGAACTCTTTACCTACCCCATGTCATTAAGGTTTCTATGTAATGGTCTTTCAGAAAATTTAGTGTTTCAGTTTTAATGTTTAAATCTTTGATCTACTTCGATTGTAATTTTTTGCAAGCTGATAGGCATGGATCTATTTTAAGTCTTTCACAAGTGGAAAGTCAATTTTTCCAGAATCATTTATGAAACAGGTGATTTTTCTTCTAGGGAATGTGTTTGGCCCTTTTGTCAAAGATAAGGTGGCTGAGTGTGCTTCTAGTTGTGTCTACATGTTCTAATTTGTTCTATTGGTTCTCAGGTCTGTTTTGTGGCCAGTACTATGCTGATTTTATCACAGTAGTTTTGTAGTATAATTTCAAGTCAGAGATTATAATGCCTCTGGCTTTGCCTTTGCTGCCCATGATTGCTTTTGCTGTTCTAGTTCTCTTCGAGTTCCAGAAGAATTTTAGGAATTTTGAATCTATATCTATGAGGTATACTAATGGTATTTTAATTGGGAGTGCATTGAATTTGTATAACAATTTTGAAAGTATGGCCATTTTCACAATTTTGGTTCTTCCTACCCAGGAGCAAGGAATATCTTTTTATTTTCTGAAATCCTTCTTAATCTCATTATTCAGAGTACTGTAATTTTCACAGTACTCTGAATAGAGTATATAATTACTTCTTCTGTGAAAGTGATTCCTAAGTGTTCATTTTTGGGGGTGTTATTGTGAAAGTCTTTTTAGAATGATAGAAAACTTGGTAGACTCTTAAAATAAGAGAGAAATTTTCTAGAAATATGCAAAGTTTCTAAATTCAGTTTTTGGAAAGATAATATAATGATTTATAGGGTTAGTTTTCCCTCATGTACATATCCACTATTATAATGCGAATAGTAATAATTGCCATACAATAATTGTTTAAAATGCTAAATATGAATTTTAAGATGTGAGCATTTGCTAAGGTGCTATTAAAATAATGAAAAACTACCTAACAGGGGTTTGGAAGTGTCTACCTACTTACTATGATCAGAATCCTACAGTTTCTCTTATTTTATGGACAAAATCGGTAAAATAAAAGACTGCAATGAACCTCATAGAAGTGCAGATTTGCAGCAGCCTAGACGCTACAAAATAAGGTAGATTTCAGTATAGCTTTCAATTATCCAAAATATTAGAAGTATAAGAAAACCCCTAAAGTAAACTGAAGAAGTGTTAATAGTTAAATAATTAGGAAGTGATTTGCCCCAATGGGAATTTCACTGTTTGTAGAACTTAACTCTTAGAATATGCTTGATCTATTTGAAAAATTCATTAGCTTTTGAATATACTGGATACTGAGCAAATAATTCTACTTGTCTGAAGAATAGCTATCATCTGAAAGAGCTATAATCACTTTAAAAGGTATTTAATTATTCTGAGAATGAGTTCACAAACTGCTGGAAGCCACATGAAAAAGCCATTGTATGTCTTAAGCTGTGCTTACACTGTCATCAAACAAATTATCATAATACATAATTTTCATTAGGCCCCAGAGGCAGCAAAATATTTATTGAACATGACATAAAAGGAGTGATTACTTAAGTAAAATATTTTACAAAACAAATTCCTAAGCTACCTTGTTATGGAACTAAAATAATCATACACAAATTATTAAAGCTAAACCATTCCATAAATCTTTTTTGAATTCTTCACATACTAAAACCTTGTTTCCTATATTCTATTTTCATCTTTACAATAGAAAATTTTAAGGGTTGCATTGCATTTACTTGGTTAGGTATTAATAGTTGCTAACAGAATATGTGTTATGTTTGAGCAAACATTTCTCCTAATTATTTTCTGATATGCAAATTAATTCATAAAAAAAGAAGGAAAGTTTTATGGGGTAAAAACAAAACTATGATGTACTGAATACTTGCTCAATTTCTGCAACTTCCCTGAACATATAAGTTACTAGTTCATTTTACTTTTTCAATACTACCATTATATACACTCCAAGTAGTTTGCCCAACATGGCTGAAAGCATTTACATTGCCCAGGCTGGAATTTTGGCAGTTCGGAGTGTTGCATTTGAAATACAAATCTCATTTAAAATGGTAGTATCCAAGGAACAGTGAAGAGAATGTTTAGTGGTGTGACCACGAAAATGAATGGAATGCTTACCTTGAAAATAGGATTAGTGAGGTTTGTCATGGAAAGACTTTAAATCATTCCAAAGGTCAGCACAGAGGATCTTTATTTGTTCTCCAATTCTTCACAGAATTCACTATAATCGATAAAGTTTTCAAATATCATACTAATTTGAAATACCACTTTTTTCCTAAGGAATATTGCTGACCATCCACGCAGTGCACTGCATCAGGAGTTACTCCATTTCCCTTCAGTAGAGTTGTTCAAGCAAAGCCTTAATGAGCATCTGTCAAATATAGAACAGAAGACATTTTTCATCAAATGGGAGTTGAACTAAATGTCCTACATAGCCCTTTCCTATCATAACAGTTTGATTTTATGATAATCATCAAAACCCAAAATTATTACTGGTGCCATAACACATTTCAAACTATGTCTGAGAAGCTAAAATTGAGCACCAGCATTTATATAATAATTATTAGTTAGAACAGGTGTCAGAAAACTTTTTTAGTGACAGACTAGGGGCAAATATCTTTGGATTTGAAGTCCATTCAATCTCCGTCACTGCACAGATTGTCACTGGAAAGAAGCCAAGGAAAATAGGTCAAGAAGTGGGCATAAATAAGCTTCAACAAAATTATATATTATTCAGACAGAGAACTGAGTTTGACCAGCCAACTGAACCCTCAGTGGGACAATTGCTGGAATGTGGTGTGACATTCCTCAAAATTGCCACCTGAGAAGCCTCAGTTTAATCTAGTTTCAACTCTTTAAAATGTTCATCTCACTTGAAACACATTAAGTTTAAAAATTTATTCCTGTGAGAATATCTCTAACTTTTTTCAAATACAACATATTGTAACTGAAGAATGACGTCTATTTCTTGAAAGTATTTTATCAGCGTTTAAATCCTATAACTCTTTCCTTTACAAAGGGAAGACATTGTTAAAACCAGTGAACTAACTGCCTGAGAAATAAGTGCACAAATTGGCCCTCAGCTTTAGTTTAAACTAATTCAGGTTTTAACACAGATGATGTGTATGATGGACAAAACAAGCAGAGCTTAACATCTGGAGCAGCAAGGAAAGCTTTGCCAAAAGCAGCAGGCGATGAGAGCAGTAACACATCTGGTTAAATCTAGTCAAAGCTTGAAGCCAGGGCAATGTAGTCATCTGAAATAGAGCGTGAAGATGCACAACTTTTATTGGTCTCATTTTGTCAGTGCTGAGTAAGTCAGGCTTTTCTTGTATGCTTGGATTTTTCTCTTTGGAACCACAAAATAAGATGGCTGCCCTGAAGGCATTTGCTGGTGCTTTTTCTTTGATAGATTTTTGTTGCCTTGGAGATTTGGGAAAGATATGTATTGAAAGGATTGATTTATATTTGACATAAAATCTGGGTTTCTAATGTTATTCTGACAGCTTTCCTGCACACTATTTCCTTTAATAATGTCTTCTTTCATTTGGAAGGTGATTGGTATCGTTACCTAAAATGGTTTCCAAGTCTTGAAACCTGCATTGTAATTTTACAGTTTTGCTTACATAACAAGTAGACTAGCTTTCTCGCTAACTCCCAAATGTGTTTCTGAGTTTTACTTGCTCTTTTAATCTCAACATAAATATCATTTATTCAAAAAACAACTTTTTATTTGTTTTTATTTTTTGTACCAAGGATCCAACTTAGGGCCTTGTGCTTGTCAGACTTCTGAGCTATCTCTCCCACTTGACTTTCTAAAATTTAAAACTGCTTTCCACCTACCCATATTTATGTGTGCAAAATAAAATACTTATATGTGTTTTGTTCAGTGTACATATAATTTATCTATGTGTGTGCATGAGACTCTCTCACATTATATGGTTAAAAAGGGTATAAGGTTTATTATACTTTGGTCATGGCAAATCCAGTATTTATACAATTTTTGATATATCATAGGTTCTCAATGAAAATATATATTAAATAAATGCTTAGCAAAATGTGAACAAATATAATTTTCATATTGTTTATATAGCCCTATAGAAGTTACTCCTGAAACTGTTTTAGTTTCTTGTCAAATTAGTACTCAGAGGAAACATGTGTGATTAACAAAACACATTATAAAAGCATTACTTCATATTCAGAAAATTAAGATGATGTAACTTTGAAAACCATCATTTCTTGGATTAAAATTAGTAGACTTTGGAGATGGTAGCATTGGTTTTCAGCCCATGCTTTTAATTTTTGTTTTAAGAATGCAAAATAGTCATACAAAAAAACCAACAAGAAATGATACAAAATTTCACTAAACAAAGTAAGAGGAATTCAAGAGTGATTGTTGTGTTGTGTGATATTTAAGTAGGTTGTTCAGATTACCAGATACAAATTTCCATGTTGTCTGGTGGAGGAAGCAAATGTTGGAATGTGTCGAATACATTTATTTTGTTCCACTTTAGTTTTTAACTTGTTTTAGATTTTCATCTGTCGCTGTTCACAAGATCCATTGTCAGTGTCTGACTCCTCAGTCCTCATAAACTACCCTTAGGCAAAACCTTGTGAAAAGCCATCGTCGGACAAGAGGTGAGGTTTTTTTTTTTTTTTTTTTTTTAATATTCTAAGAACCCTGAGAATAGAGAAATATAAGGGAGCCAGTATAACTTAGGAAGATAATAGATTATTTGTTCAGGAAAAAATGGTAGTTTTGCTGTAAAGTTATTGATGAAATTAGGACATGGCACTTAATAGAGAAATCTTATATGCAATGCCATTAATTGTATGTAAACTACAAGGTTGCAGGGGCTTAATTTTTAACTTTCTGAAGTCTTGGCAGATAGATAATAGATATGATGAGGTCTCTTTTAAATTAGTTTTTTTTAATACATGTTTACAATACAGTTTGTCTTCTTGTGTGGAGTTGGTATATGTAAATGACACATCTTAGCCTTGTGTTCCCATTCTTTGTCTTCCTTTGTCTTTTCCATCCCTCTACCTCTTGATCATCTTCTCAAATGAGAAGGCTTAACTCCATTGTTCCTACTGTCTACTATTTATTTATTTATAATTCATGCTTCTCACATAAAAGAAACCATCTAAAACTTAAACTTTAGTGTCTGATTTATTTCACTTCCCATTATGGTCTCAAGGTATATTCCCTTTCTGACAGTTGACTCAGATAGGTTTTCTTTCTTTCTTCTTTTTTTTTTTTTTTTTGTATTTTTTAGGGTAGGGCCTACAGGGTGTTCAGGGTCTCACTACTTGATCAGACTCATAGTGACTCTCCTGTTTACAGCCTCCCAAGAGTTGGGATTACAGTCATGAGCCACCACGCCCAGTCTCAATTGCCATCTCAGTGTGCTCCGGGGGTGGGGCCAGCATGACAGGCTGAGGGATCAAACCCCTGGCCCATGCTCCTCCTTGCAGGCACTTTAATATGCTGAGCTATTTGGTCAACCCTCACTTTCTTTTAGAATTCATCAATTATTTGGTTCTTGAGCCACTTTCAGGATTTAGAAATTAGAAGTTGTGCTGGAATAAGGTTTCCATCCTTGACACTCCATGCTGCACCTGCCCCAACCCTGAGCGTGCTGAGCCAAGAATGGAGTCTGGGAATGACACTGTGCACCTGTAATCCCAACATGAGGGAGGCAGAAAAGAGGAGGCTCACTGCCAGTCCAAGTTGAATAGTGAGACCTTAAACAAACAAACAAACAAAAAACTTACAAAAAGGAATTATTTTGTTAATGAAACAAACTAAAGGACTTTTCATGTTGTTTTGCATAGCTAATTTATAATTTTCCTGTTGTTTTCAAGGCAATCACAGGGACATTTTAGGTTAAAAGTCTGTAGATTTTTAGGTTCCTCTTTTCCTTTACTTCTACTACAAATGTAATAGTTTCTTTCATTAAACATTAGTAGTCACTTGTTCAAAATAGTTGTGGTGTTCAAACATAATTAATGAAATTCTTACAATTCATAGTGTCAGAAAAATAGAAATGGGGCCAAGAGAGAGCTCAGTGGCTTAAGTGCCTTCCTGGCAAGCCACATGGTCCTGAGTTCAATCCCAGGTACCACAAAAAAATTATATATATATATATATATATATATATATATATATATATATATAGTCACTATCACATTGTCAATTTCAGTCATCTTTACTCTTGAAGTAATCCTGACATATACAACATAATACGAAGTAAAATGCAATTTTAAGAAGGTAGTTTAGACACACTTATGAAATGAATGTAAAGTAAATTTCTCAAGATATGAGTTATTATTACCAGACTAATTTAACTTTTATTTTATAATTATGGAAAGGGTAAGAAAATAATCTCATACCACATTTAAATAGTTTTGAAATTCACTAAAAATTTCATAAAGAGTGGGAAAAATACTTTGTATTCGGGACAAAACAATGGATAATACAAGACTGAAAAATAGAAAAGGATAAATAGAATTTTAACAACTTCATGATTGCTTTTCAAAATATTCAAATATGAAAATATTTTAGCATCTATCAAATTGCTTTATGACAAGGAAATCACGTCTAAATATGTGAGAATGACTTGAACTACATGAAGATTATAAATAATGTAAAATCAAGTACATATTGCAACCTCTATGTACAATATGAACTCTATATATCCCAGAGTAACATTACCAATAGATGAAAAATGAACACTTGATTTTTATCGTGATTAAGTTTCTCTCAGGTTCTCTTAAACCTTTGTCATTATAATCTAAGTCAATTCAAATTTCTACATGCTTACTCTTTATATGAGAACATATAGGACAATTAATATAATCTTAGAATGTAGTGAACTGCTATGAGGTTCCTAATTTCAGTTAATGTGTTGTGCCCTTGATCATAAATTTTATTTAATGAGTCATCAAATAAAATATATGTGTATGCAAACATATATGTGATAAGAATAACAATATGTATGCATACACACGTATATATGTATGTATGTAAAATATACAATAAGACAAGCAATATGTGTGCATACATACATATGTACGTGTATGTACACAAACATATATGTGATCAGAATGGCAATATGCATGCATACACAGGTATATATGTATGTATATAAAATAAATGAAATAACCATAAATAAAATATGAATGTGCATAGAATTTCAATGTGTAATCTATACCTTAAGTAAAATGTATTCAAGACTTTGAGATGACTATGCTACTCAAAACCTTGCACTAGTGTAGATAAGCTTATGAATAAATATAAAGTACATTTTCTCCCATATGATTTTATGTCTTTGAAAAGTAAAGTCAGTGTCAAAAATGAGTTCTTTCTAAAAGGTTAAATAAATTGTACTGCCACTGAATTAAAAATATTGAAAGCCCTTAAAGGTCACCTTTTCATATACTTTAACTTGTTTACTTGCTATATTATTCATCAGGGAACTGAGATATGCTTAATAGATTAGCAAAACCATTCAGCTCTTATTCTTGGAAAATGTAATATATGGTATCATACATTATGATTACTTCATTTTCTTAACATAATTTTCATATTATGATCTTTTAAGGACTGTCAATAGCAAGAATTGCATCCTTAAAATATGTATTTTATGTTTACCCAGTGTTTGAGATATTTTTCTGTTATACAAATACATACACAAATACAAATTTTATAAACTTACCTTGGAAAAACAATTTTCAAAATTCCAATAATAAATCACAAAAAACGTATCTATGATACTTATTGTCTTTTTAATTTCTTTTATCCCATTATAATCCTTTTCACATTTTAGTCAGAAATTAGTAGTATATTACATTAAGTGATTTGTGGCTTTTATTATGCTTTTAAAGGATGTATACTATGGCAAATGCTATACAAAGTTGGGAAAGTATAGAGCTAAGGGATGATATTTTATTAGCTTCCATTATGGATTAAGAGAAGTCTTTAAGGGTAACGCAAAATTCCATAGTTCTTCAATTGCTGCACTTCTGACTTGTCTTCATTTTACTTCTTATTATTTAAAGGAGCTCTTCATTATGTGAAAGAATCATCTGAGAATCTTATTGGAAGTTTAATGAAAATATATTAACCAATACATTAGCAAAAATATTACTGTTACAATCTTCAAGAACAGTATCAGAATGTCAACTCTAAAATCTAAATGTGGCATAAAAATACTTTTAATTTATTAACATAATTTTAAAATGACCAGGCTAAACTTTAAAGTCAAAAGAGAAAAATAAAATGATCTATAGTCTCATATTACTAAAAGAAATGTAATTTAGAATTTCTATAAACATAATTATTGAATATACTGTGGCAAAACATTTGATCCTATGAATACAAGAAATGGTTATATTTAGAAATCATTGTTTTCTGACTCTGATGCATTGAAGAGATAAGATACTTATGTAGAAAAGTATAGTTGTTTGGTGATTTTTCAAACTTATGTCCTGTTTGTGCTCTCCATTCTCCATTTCTTGACTCCTACGAATTTGTGCATCTAATAATACTCAACATTGTTTTCCCTGTAGCTCTATAGGAGAAAAATAGGAAGGACGTATGTTGTTTTAGGGTGATAAAGCATCTCACTTTACATTTTCTAAAATGATACTGATGACAACAAATACTTAAATTAAATATAGAACACTTGCATGTTCATAAACTAATTTTCTGAGATATATATTTTTTCTCATTTACTTTATTAAAATCAATAATT
>NW_004524756.1:5170065-5171237 GCF_000260255.1 Octodon degus | reverse complement strand
CAAATTAAAATTAAATTGTGAGTCCAACTAACAGGCCAGAATGTTGTGTATCCTATGTACAAATCTGTGATCAATTCAGAGTACTCACATAGTATTTGAATAAGTTAATATATACAAAAATATCAACTAAGAAAAAGTTTTCATGATTAAAGTGTTACTAACAATATAATATAATATAAATACTGGAGTAACAAATATATGACCAGCACTTCTAACAGTTTGGGGATAAGATGTCACACAAAGTTCTCATATGTCATGGACATGGACAGTGTTCATGATGCTTACGGTGGCCGGGTGTCACATGTGGGAGTGAGCTACTGCTATTTCGTTGATATCCACCCTGTAGACCCAAACAGAATCAGCACCCATAGAGTGCAGGAAAAGTCCATTTGTAGAGTACGCTGATGGAAATATTTTGCTGCTGTATACATAAGAATAATTGAAAGACTGCCATTGTATACCTCTTTTTCTCCCGCTTTTAATTGTTAACCCTATTTGGTGGGTTCATTCCATTCTTATTCATGGAGTTGCGGTCATTTTGATCCCTTTCTAGAATCTCTTTTAGTAATCTGTGTAGGCTTGGCTTTGTCATCATGAAATTCTTTAATTGTTCTTTGACATGGAAGTATCAGTCTGGGTTGGAATTTGATTTCTTGCAAGACTTGTAGCACTTTTTGCCATGCACTTCTTGACTTGATGTTTTATGAAGAGATATATGTCATTATTCTGATGGATTTTCCTTTAAATGTGATCTGTTTCTTTTCTTTAACGGCTTTTAATATACTGTTCTTGTGCTGAATTTCTGGGATCTTTATTACTATATGTCTGGGTGTGGTTTTAATTGGGTTGAGGTTATTTGGAGTTCCACATGCTTTAGTTACTGGATGTCAGATTGTTTTCCCGTATTTCGGAAGTTTTCTGCTATTACTTTTGCCCATATTCTTTTTATATCGTTTGTGTTGACTCCTTATTTCTCATTGATGCCTATTAGTTCCATGTTGTTCATCTTAGCATCATCTTGCAGATGTTGAATTATTTTTTCCTGCATCCTAGTTGTTTTTAAGAGATCTTTTCTTATTTTTCACTAGCTGCAATTTTGTCTTCAAGTTTGAAAAGTATCTTCACTTTCATTCAAATGGTTTTGTCAGCTTGTGATTGAGGTCTTAATTTCA
>NW_004524756.1:5165203-5169705 GCF_000260255.1 Octodon degus | reverse complement strand
CATTTTTCTTCTCTTTGTCATTTTGTACAGCACTGTCTTCTGACCTTTGGTATAAAGCTTTGATAGTTATTATCTTAGCACCAGGTCCAGATCTATCAAGCTCAAACTCATTCAGTTTGTTGTGGCTTGGGTCTGGCTGCTGTGCTCCACTTCCTGCTGCAGGCAGCCCTTGGAGGTAAACCCACTGTGCCATGCTGGCAAGATATTCTGCTCCTGGATCAGCTAGTTGGGTCTTTCCTCTAGCCTCTCTGCAGGGAGTTCTGCTGCAGGGTTTCACACCGAGTCTGTATGATAGAGGAAGTTCGTTGGCCTGTGCTCCAAGTAGAATGAGGATCCAGTGGGCCTTGGGCAGTCTCACTCATGCTGGGCCTGGTCACTGGGTCAAATGAGGATCCGGAGTGTTCCAGGTGGTGGCACTCACACACCAGGCCTAGGCTCCAGCCACTGTAGAAAATTTAATAAGAGCAAAATGATGGTGAGGTTGTTCTACTATTTCATCCACCACAGGCAATCCATTGCAACAGAACTGAATGGCTTTAACTCTATTTTCAGAAAATATTGTCTATTATGCTTTGTGTCTAGTTGACCTCTGAGAAATATATTGATGGCCTGGGTGATGTTCAGCTTCCAAGTGGTAGAGTATCTCAAAATAGAACTGTTCAATGTGATGATTTGTATCCTTTGGGCGGGGGGGGGGGAACCCAGTAGATTCACTCCATTAAAATCATTGCTTAAATGACTTCAACTGATTTTGATAATTTAATTTACCTATTTAAATGCAAATTTATGTTTGAGATAACTATTATCTTTTTTTTTTTTTTTTGTACTTTAGGGAAGGGTTTACAGGGTGTTCAGGGCTCAATACTAGAGCAGACTCATAATGATCCACCTGTTTACAGCCTCCCAAGAGCTGAGATTACAGGTGTGTACCACCATACCATGCCCAGTCTCATTCGCCATCTCAGTACAC
Organism: Octodon degus; assembly: GCF_000260255.1. Classification (NCBI taxonomy): domain Eukaryota; kingdom Metazoa; phylum Chordata; class Mammalia; order Rodentia; family Octodontidae; genus Octodon; species Octodon degus. The sequence continues at coordinate 5,168,735 of NW_004524756.1, read as the reverse complement.
CCCACTGCTGGGGCCAGCATGGCAGGCCCGGGGATCGAACCCCTGGCCCCCGAGCCTGCTTGCACGCACTTTAATCCACTGACCTATTTTGCCAGCACTTGTTTGACATAAATTTTCAAAATTTGTTCATCTCAAAGTATTTTTTCTCAAGGGCCAGCCTGATAGCTCCACAGACCAATGAGCTTACTGAGGCAGAGTGCAGTGGCCAGAGTTCAATCCCCAGCGTACCCTGCAGGCCCTGCCTGTGAGGCACGCTGAGAAGACAATTGAGATTAGGCTTGGGTGCGGACACCCGTAATCCCAGCACTTGGGAAGCTGAAAACAGGAGGATCACTATAAGTCCGATCTGTGTAGTGAGACACTGTAGACCCTGTCCTAAATACAGAAAAGAAAAGTATTTCTTCTTTTTCAAGATGCTGAAAATTTGTTTTATGTAGAACAAACATTTTAGAGGGAAAATATTAAAATTGAAATAAGATTATGTCTTTTTTCAGATTTGTGGCTGTATATGACTAGGAACATTAATATGATTATTATTAAAATTATTCTTTCTATGAATGAGTACAGTCACATTTTTTGAGTACAGCAAAATTTTTCTACCATCAACTCATTCATACTTCCTTGAAATATTCAAATTAAGACTAAAAGGTATATCATTTGAAATCATGGCAAATTACACATATGTTATAATTTAGCCACATCATTCCCAATGAACCTGACATAAAATGAAATATTTAAATGAATAGAATTAATTGTATTCATAAATATTTACTCAAAATCTTGAGGCAACAGAATATTCAAAAGTATATTTCTTGGGGCCTGCAAAATAGCTCAACAGACTAAGTGCCTGCTTAGGCAAGCTTGGGCAGGATCTGGGAAAGTGGTTCAATCCGTGGCTCCATATGCCTGCCAGACCCTCACTCAAGGTGTGCTAAACTCGCCACAGAGTCCGGGAGTGATAGTGCACACCTGTAATCCCAGCACAGTAGAGGCTGATAACAGGAGAATCACAATGAGTCCAAGGTGCATAGTGAGATCCTGTAATCACCAAATATATATATTTTTATAAAGTGTATTCCTTTTTGTACCTATGTACTTCTCCACTTAATTTAATAAGCATCTCTCTGTTGCTTGTCATTAAAGATTTTAATTTACGTTTGTATCCTCAGCTAAATGTCCTCTTAAGCAAGCACTGAGACAGTTTAATGAAAAAGGGATTTATTATGTTGTTTTCTATTAATAACCAGAAAAATAGTGGCAAAATGTGGTCACAAATATAAATATAAACACCAAAAAAGAATGGGTCAACAGACTCAAAGAGAGAATAAAGTTGACTAAATTCCACAAGAATTTTCTGAGGGCATTGGAACAATTAACTGCAATTGTTTCAATGTGTTGAAGAAGCTCCATGTAATGAACTATCCCTAACACACACACACACACACACACACACACACACACACACACGTATGCACACACGCATGCATGCAAGCACCCATGCATATCAGTCTTTGGTGAAATTCCTTCCACGCTGTGGTGTATGCCTGGGTACAGTCACCTTTCCCAAGTAAAAGCGATGGACCCATTAGTTTATGATTGGGAGTGAAAGAACTCTGGGAGATGTGCTCAGCATAAGTAGCTGAGAGCCCCAAGGCAGGTGCGGCTGGAGCATCAAGGCAGGTGCATATGCATCTTAGAGATCTTGGCACTCAAAGAGCTTCAGGGCTGGTGAGAAGCATGCACAAGATCTCAGGAGTATGGAACAAACATGTCTACATATTAAATGAACCCTGTCCAAAATTCAGCCAGAACCTGTTAAAATAAAATTAGAAATCAATGAACAGTGCAAATCCCTTCCTTCCCCAGTGTGTTGTGTTGGTTTTGTGAAACCACATATATCTGAGTCTATAAGACTGTCCCAGGATCTTGATGACTTTAGTGTTGCTCTTGATATGCTAATTGTTCTACCTTGTAACAAAACGCAGTGAACTGGATCCAGTGCTAACAAAATTATAGAGTTCTGTCTTCAAAAAGTAAGAAACCGTATTTTAAAAGTACTACATATAGATGTATCATCTCTTTTGATTTATCATTATGTTTTGATAAGTTTTGTTACAGCATATCAAAAACGACTAAAATGCTGAATTTTGATACTTCCATTATCACTTTTTTAATTAAAATACTGGTTCTAACTTCTAAGTTAAAAGTGTTAACTTTTACTTGATTTGAAATAACATATTTGCCAAGCAACCGTAATAATTGAGTCACCATGAAAATTCACTTCACATTGCACAATTTTTAAATTTTTCACCACAAGACCTTTGACAGAAATCTTTCAAATCTTTATTGCACAAAAGAAGGACAGCATCAGGGAATTTAAGCCCTTCCTCAAGGGCAGACCGCACAGCTGGAATGTGCCTGAGTTTCAAACATCAGTCTGTATACAACATACATTCTGCAGAGTTCAAATAAACAGAAGCAGCTTGAGCTTCACTACACTAGTATAAATAGACCACAGTGATTAGCTGTTTGTGCAAATCCTGCTTCAGAGGACCCTTGCTTTACAGAATTAAAATTAAAATGCTCTTGAATAATAGGACATTGAAACCACCCATACAGTTATCTAATATTGTGAACATCTCTTGCTTTGGAGATTAGTAACCATGTGAAGCAAAGCTGTAAATTTCAAGGGTGCTACCCAGAGGAGTATGGTATCATGGTATACTTGTGTTAAACTCAGTCACCACAGGCTAATTATTGGTACAGCCCTCCCTCCAAAGTTTACCAGTTTGAGTGGAAAATTATAAAATTCTCTGAGTTATGAACAAAATAAAACTTTCAAAAATAATTAAAAATAGTTGGCATTGGAGAATACAAGTTAAAACATTCAACTTCAGTGATGAATCTAATTCGTCAAATGCATATTACTTGAACAATAACATTAGCAAACCAGTCACAATAATGAAAGCTAATTTTAATTCCTGTGCCTCCCAGTTGTGTGAAAGAAGCAAGGAAGATGTGACTTTCCTTTGGAACAGTTCAATTCCTGTTCTTGTGCTGACTCACCAAAGCTAGAAAGGGCAAGGCAAACCCTGAAAAGGTATTGATATACAAAGTCAGGAAATGAAATACTCTAGGATGTTATTGGTAAGTGTAAAAAATGAAAAAAAGTGTAAAGAATATATACTAAGCTAAATATGCCCATTAATTTACTGGTTTATTGAAACACAATTTCCTTTTCTTCTTTCTATAGCAAGGCTGCAGTAAGTTTGTCAGTAATGTTCTTTGTAAAGATTTCTCAAGGATGGTAAAACAGCTTAGCAGATTAAAGCACCTGCAATCAGGCACAGGGGCCCAGGGTTTGATCCTCAGCCTGCCATGCTAGCCCTGGCCTCTGGGACTTACTGAGAGGGCAATTGAGACTGGGTGTTGTGGTGCATGCCTGTAATCCCAAGTCCTGGGAGGCTGTAAACAGGCGAATCACTACAAGTCAGATCTTATAGTGAGACACTGAATACCATTTAGACCTTCC
>NW_004524756.1:5162375-5163410 GCF_000260255.1 Octodon degus | reverse complement strand
AGTGATAAAAATACATACAACATTAGAAATGATACAAAATTTCACTGAACAAAATAGTAAGAAGTCAACAATTGTTGCTGTATTACATGACGGTATCTTCAAATTAGTTATTCAGGTGACCAGATAGAAACATTTAAAATTTATTTAAAGAAGCAAAACAAAACAAAACGCTAAAACAGAAGTCATAGAAAATTGAAAAGAAGAAAGAAATCACAATTGAAAGAAAAAAAAAGCATTAACTGCTTCCTTTCGAAAGACCAGCAGAAATCAACAATACAATTATCTAAATATTCGGCATATAAACCTAAATATATGTATTTTCCTTTCTTTCATTAGTCCTTTTCCTTATCCCACTTTTTCTTTTCCACTGAACAATTTTTTTCCCTTTCACAGCATCTCTTGTAGGTTTTAGATTTTTAAATACTCTTTCAGGTTCTCACACTAGTGAGATAATACCATGTTTACACAATGAGGATCTGATTTATTTCACTTTCCAATATAGTCTCCACCTGCCTCCATTTATGTACAAAAGCCTTGAATTTATCTTTCTTATGGCTGAATAATACTCCATTGTGTAGAAATACCATATCTTTTTTTTATCCTTTCTTCAGTTGATGGGCATTTGGATAGTTTACAAGATTTAGCTATGACAAATTGTATTGTTATAAACATAGGTGCACATATATCACTGTGGTAGGATGACTTCATTTCTTTTGGAAAAAATACCTAAGAAGGGAATAGCTGCCTTGAACAGGACCTCCAATCCTAGCTTTCTGAGGAATTTCCGTATTGATTTCCATAATGGTTGTACAAGCATGCACTTCAACCAACAGTGGAGAAGGTTTCCTTTTTTCCCCCGGCAGCCTCTCCAGCATTTGTTATTGGTTGGCTTCTTGGTGATAGCCATTCCTTCTGGCGTGACATGGCTGTTGTAATTTGCATCTCTTGAATGACCAATGACTTTGAACAATTTTTCATGTATCTACTTACCTTGAGTATCTTTTCATTTGTCAATTGTTTATTCATCTCAGATGA
>NW_004524756.1:5160676-5162184 GCF_000260255.1 Octodon degus | reverse complement strand
AAAAGATGAGATTCCTAACATGAATTCTTTAGATGACTCCCCCCTCCACCCCCAGTATACAATGGTAAAGTATGCATCATACTAATTGTTTTCCTTCAGTGACAAATTTTATAAAACAGTATTTCACAATTCAGGTGGTCACAGAAGCTGCCAAAGAATCCTAAGTCGGGTCAAAGTACAGTTTCAGTTCATAAAAAGCAATGAGATGTAGATATCTTGGCTTGTATTAAAGTTAAGATTTAAGGGCACTTATCCAACTCTGTAAAGAATTTAGGAGAAAACTTTCCGTTGCTCTGTAAGGGGATCATTAAGGAGTAAAGAAAATGTCTCGCTGGCTACCCATTGACCCCATGGTTATCAATGGGCTATTAATATTTGATCTCTATCATTATAATCTCAGTATTTAACAACTTTTTAAACAGTGGGCTTTCAGAAAATGTTTAATGAATAAATGAATATCATTTAAAATGATTGATTGGGTCAACAAGTGATACTAAATTACATTAATTTTGCTATAAAACTACAAGAGAAAATCTGTCAAAAGTTTTGGAAGATTTCTAACAAAGCAGTAGTAATGAAAGCTTCAGCGGGCTGGGGAGATAGCTCAGTATTATAAGTGCTTGCCTGGCAAGCACGAGGGCCTGAGTTCAATCTCCAGTTCTGAAAAAAAAAAAAAAAATCAAGCAAGCAAGCAAGGTTCAGTTTGTTGCTGAGAGAATTTCATTTATATAATGCGCATTGGTAAAATAGCTCATTCTCCAATGATGCCTTGAAAATAAGCAGAATTATTGTAATTCCCTCAAAAGTTTTCTCAATTTGTAGAATAAAGTTTTTGTGCTTCTTTGCTAGCATCATCAAAGCCTTACATACTTTTAACTGTTTCTCTCACAGTATTGAAAGCTGTGGCAAACTATGGCATTAACGATATGAGATTTACTGTCACTATAAATAGTAGGTGATTGAATGAATAAAATAAAACACATAAGTCATGTTATTTAAAGTATTTCATCTCAGAGATATCAACTTTCAGGAGAGAGTTTATAATTTCTGTCTTCCTGAAATGGACTATAGCTTAATCTTCATCTGCTACTGCTAACACTTATGCAGAAAAATAACATGTAAGTTCAAGTTTAGTAATTTTCTCATTCAATAGACCTTTACAGATATCTTCTAAATAATTAAATATTTTAAAGCAACCCTTCTCTGGAAGTAAATTATAATTGATATTAATTTTGATGTACACAGTTTAGAACTTTTCATATATTTCAGTTGAAATTTACAGTGATATGCTTATTTGATATTCATAAGCATCTAATTTAATGGAACAGAACCTGTTGGCCTTTATTTCTAATTTATAAAAAATTCATTACATGTGTTACATAAATTGAACATTTACTCTATTATTAGAAATTTGACTGTATGCACTCCTCCCTCAGTAGCCATGGCTATTGATTTCAGTATTTCTGAAAAATCAATAAATGTTCAAGACTGATATAAATTGTTGTAGT
>NW_004524756.1:5157405-5160416 GCF_000260255.1 Octodon degus | reverse complement strand
AATTTTACTTTCTAGAGTTCAGTGAATAGGGGCCAGGGAGACAGCTCAGTAGAATAAGTGCTTGCCTGGCAAGCACAGGGTCCTGAGTTTAATCCCCGGTACCTCAAAAAAAAAATTGAGTGCATCTGTGATTGTGGTAGAATATATGGATAATAGCAATAAATAAAATATATGTCTGGTCTTTTTTGTCATCCACAGATATGCTCTTAAAATATGTAAGTTTCACTTCACACACACACAAAAAAAAACTCATGTAATTTTTATCAACATGGATAAAAATTTCAATCCTGCAATATTCAATGTATTAGGCAACATAGGTATGATTATATTTTCAGAAAATAGTATTCATTAAAATTGAATTGAAATAGATATATTTTATCAGATATACAAATATAATACATACACTTCAACTGATAGGATATTTTCAGGCTCCTTATAGCTATTTATTATAAAAAGGGCTCTCTCTTTTCTAAATGCATAATTATGTTACTAGACATTGCAATAATCTACTGAGTAGTTTTAAGTAAGAAAATAATTTTCAAAATAGCTATTCTTACATTTAACTTTATTTATTTTTAGTCTTTTATTTACTTGGTACAGGGTATCACTTTGCATCTCAGATTCATAGTGATCCCCCTGACTCAGTCTCCCCAGAGCTGGAATTAAAGGCATGCACCACCGTGTCTGGTTTCCATGGTGGCCTTGGCATAGGGTCAGCAAGGCATGCAGTATGAGGGATCGAATCTGGATCTTTGTGCTTGCAGTACAGGAGCTTAGAATACTCCATGGGGCACTCTGAGACAGAGATTGAGACTAGGCATGGTGGTGCGTGCCTGTAATCCCAGAGTTTGGGAGTCTGAAAATAGGACAATTACTATGAGTCTGATCTATGTAGTGAGACCCTGTAGACCCTGTACTAAAATACATAAAAAGATTTTAAGTTTATATGCAGATATCACACATATTAATATTGCATTTTTTATATTACTCTCATTTCATTTGCAGAAAATTGTTTTCTCCGTGGTGGTCAGCATTTTTGAAATTTGCTCTCCAACTGAAAAGCATAGACCATGTCAGAGGCACTCAAATACAAATGTGCTGAGCTCTTGCTGCTTAGCTGATTGGACCTCTGTTAAAGCACGTTGCTTTCTTAAATTGTTTTCCACCTACTGTCATTTAATCTCTTTTGGCCTCTGTGAGCAAAGCTGCTTGTTATAGCCTGCGAGCAAAGATAATCCGCTGGCATGATTGACTGGGTATAGGAAGTTACTGAGAGAAGTACTATGATATTTACAGATTTCGTATTTTTCTTCTATAAGTCACTGCTGATAGGTGCACTTGAAAGTAAAAAAAAAAAAAAAAGTGGATCAGTAAGTAATCATGTTTTGTAATGATAAGAAAATGATTCACAATTTGTAAAATAGGGATACATTTTTCAAATGTTATTACTGTGCACTATTTCATGATAATCTTGACATGCTACATTGATGAGCATTGAACAGACAGAAATGCGTTTCAAACAAATGGAGATAATTACGTTTTTGCATCTTGGGGTATCATTGATACTGCATTTAAAGAAAGAAAAACCATCCTACAGCATTTGATTGACCCTCTTAAATATGCATTTATTTATTTTTGAATATTGCATTTATTTGCTCTTAGTCTTATATTATACAATATTTAAGAAAGATATTTTCAAAATGATATACATGACCATCCAAAGAAAGTTTTATGAATTTACTTTCTACTCTTTTAGAAAATTGCTTAATCATTTACTATTCTCAAGAGGTTGGGCTTTTTATTTTCAATTTATCCTCCTAATAGCATAAGAAACTATGTAACAACTACCATAGTTTTAAAAATTATAGTTCCTATAATTTTTGGAATTCCCTTAATCTCACTAAGCCTCATTTCCTTTACAATTAAAATAAAAATATTCAGAAAACCCTTCTAACTTTTGTTGAAAAAATTACATAGTTTACAGCAAGTACTTAGAAACATTGACAAAATTTAACATTTACTAAAACTTAATTATTTGTCCTATGTTATGAAGATTATTTAATGTGTTATGTACTGATAAGTGATATTTTAATGAATAAAACAGAAATAACTAGGAATGAAATGGAATATGATTTTGGTCATCTAGAATAAAACATATTTACAGTGAGGAAGGATTTAACATTTTTATTTTCAAGTGATTGAAAAGATAGTGGAAGTTGAGAATTATATTAGAAAAGCTACTTAAAAAATGCATGTTCCACAACAAATGTGAGTGATCTATTTACAGAAAATTTTCCCCACTTGAGCTTCCAAAATAAGAGAACCACTTTTAAAATAATTCTATATTTTTCAATGCTATAATGTTCATGGTGAGACAGGAATAATTAATCATTTTTATTAATTTACTGATAGTCAAATAGCAATGAGACAGTTTTAAAACAGAAAATAGGATAGTTTCAATAATTGATACGGTGCATATTGTTGTCTTCATAGTGGTTATCCATAGTGCAAGATGCAGACATGATATCCTGTCCAAACACTACTAGTACAAATCTTTCTTCTCATTGTTCTGAAGAATAATTAATCTTTATTAAAACACTTTTTGCTAGAAATTCTTATATGAACGAATTTCTTTAAAATTATAATTTATAAATAAGACTGCATATGTGATCATGACATGAGGGTAGTGGTAGTGTTAACGACATCTAATTCTTATAGCTATGTATCAAATGCCTCTAGAATTCATGAATAGGAAATATTAGATAGGTTTTATTTTTAATTTTAAACACTTTAAATTTTTTAAATTCATTTTAATGAGAAAGAAGATAAGATAGAAATGAAATAGTTTCAAAACAGGTTAGTAGGACAGTTACAATAATTAATAGGTTGCATATTGTTGTCTGGAGTAGTTATTCATAGGGCAAGATGCAGACATGATATCTTGTCTAAACATTATTAGTAAAAATCTTTCTTCTCACTGAACTAAAAGAAAGTAGCTGTATATTATATAT
>NW_004524756.1:5150194-5157305 GCF_000260255.1 Octodon degus | reverse complement strand
TATATATAATTGTCCAATATAATATATATATTGGACAATTGCCAGTTGTGATGTTAACTCACTACTATTATGCATTATTGGACTATATTGGGTTATTTTGCTAAATTTAAGTACCCACAATATTTGGACTGGCTTCAAGTATGAAAATGTCCTTTAATGACTTCTCCAAATACAGCTTCTCTAACAGCAATGGAACACCCTTCTGACAAAACAAAACAAAAAAGAAGGTGATATAATTTTAAACACTTTTAAAAAAATTTATTCCCAAGAATTTAATTGTTACAGGGAAAAAACTCTGTACTAATGATCATGTTGTTAGCTTTAAAGGACACAGCATTCATTATACTTTACTGATATAAGAAGATCTGTGAATAATTGAAGTACAAATTTTTAGCCATGGAGTTTGTTTGTTTGTTTTTACCATGTGATATACTGTACTAACTGTTCAATTTAAAGAAAAAGAAATGAACTTGACTTTCAGATCGCTGCTAGTAAATTAAACAAATATATCCATTTTTTTTTCACTTTAGTTTATGATTGGTCACATAAAATTTTATCTTTACCTTTACTTTCTTTGAAATTTTAACTAATAATTACAAATGCTTATAAAAATGTAATGGGATAGATGCTAATGTCATTTAAATATTTATTTGAAACTGTGATGCTTCTTGTTTTCACATCTTTCCTTAAATTATGGAAAACAAGAACATAGCTCAAATCCAGATCAAAACTTGTTTTTTTCCTATTGTTGAAGGTTTAAATGGAATGAATATTTGCTTGAAGAGGGCATGTAGTTTCCACTTTCAGAGTTAGTCATTAATGTAGCCATATTCATTTTATTTGTTAAGAAACCCTCATGCATTGGTGTACAAAAATCGCACATAATGAAAAGCTAACAACCTTCAAGATATTCATTCACTGTGAAGCTAATTTCACACCTAGTGTATTATGTAATGTGCTATGAAAATACACTTTTGTATCAAGATATTTTACTCAGTACCATGTAAAAATTGAGCTTTTGAAAGGAAAACTGTGTATAGTAACATTAAAATTCCTGCATTTGATTGATAAATTCATTCTTATTTTTGTTTAGATGTTTCTTTTTCCTTTCCTTTCCCAATATAAAGAAGCTACATATATGAAGCAAAATATATAGAGAAATATCATTTCTTAGTCATGTATTTTTGTAGAAGATAAAATGATAAACTAAAATGAATGACAGTTTCACTGACATTTATTCCCAGTTAGCAATTTCTGGCAGGAATTTTACAAAAGAATACACATAGAAAAAATATTCTCACCATGTCCTGTGACATGTAATGTAATCGAATAATTAACACTTTAAAAGGAATGGAGTTCTGACTAGAAAATGCAGCAGACTTGGCCCCTGCCTGGCTGTACAGGGACTCAGATTCGATCCGGGTTACTACCTGCCACGCTGTCCCCACCCCTGGGTACGCTGAAATTACCATCGAGTCTGGACATGGTGGTGGATGCCTGTATACCTAGTGCTGAGGAGGCTGAAAATAGGAGAATCAATATGAGTCTGAGCTACGTAGTAAGACCCTGTACAAAATACATAAATTAAAAAAATAAATACATAGGTATATCTCATCTTATTTTGCTTCAAATTATTCCACATTACATGTGTTTTTTTTTTCTTTCAAATTTGAAATTATATAGCTATCCTCATGAGAAAGCCTATGGCAACCATCATTTCAGTAACAAGAATTCACTTCATGTAACCCTGCAAAATTGTGACAATGATGTTCAAAATCTTTCATTTTCACTGTACCACTGATTGAATCAGAGATCTTTCATATTGTTTCAGTTGATTGGAGCACAATGAAAGGTACCAATACAAGAGAACAAACTTCATCTATTGATGTCAGGTGCAAGTTTCCACAAGTGGCCAGTGCTCTGTCCTTGTATAACTTGGGCACCATTATGTGAGACACAATAATATTGAAATGTTTTAAAAGAGTGATCCTGCAATGGTCTAGGAATTCTCAAGTGAAAGGAACAGTTGTATATCTTTCACATTAAATCAAAAATCAAGAAATGATTACATCTAGTAAAGAAGATAGCAGAACCTGATAGGCTGAAAGCAAAGAATCTTACACCAATTTGTCAAGTCATGATGCAATGGAAAATTTCTCAAAGTAAATTAAAATGAATGTTTCAATGAACATATGATAAGAAAGCAAAGTAGGCTTATTGCTGCTATCTAGAAAGCATTAAGTTTCAATTATAAGATTAAACTGCCCTAAAATTATTAGCACAAATCTTTCCTTTTAATGAGCTGAGAAACTAATAGTACAGCTATCATAAATATACATACATATATATATATATATATATATATATATATATATATATATAATCTACTATTACTATTATTATTCCCTTCCTTCTTTCCATCATCCTAGTTTCTCTTTCCTTTTGAATATTTTCTTCCCATTTCATATTACCTAGTGTACATTTTTAAATCTTATTTAGTCTTTCAGGTTTCTCACTCTAGATAGACAACATGATGTTTACACATGTGAGCATGATTTATTTAATTAATTAGTACAAATTTGAGTTTCATGAATTTATCTGTAAAAGTCACCAGTTTATCCTTTTCTATAGCTGAGAAGTAGCCCATTGTATCAAAAGACTATGTTTGCCATAATTTTATTGAGAAACAAAGAGCAATGAGACAGGTTCAAATCTAATTGATAGGACAGTTTCAATTATTAGCACATTGCATACATTATTCCTAGTGGTTATTTGTTGTACAAGATGCAGAAGTGATATCCTATTTACAAAGACTATTAGAACAAATCCCTCTATTCATTGAATTAAGAGATTGTAGCTATATAACTATCCTAACGTTTTGAATACACAGATACAAAATGGTCATTCATCTGTATCTCCCTTTTTTTTTGTTTAGTTCCGTCATTTAAATATTATTGGTGTGTGAACTCAACAAAGCATTCCACAATAGTCCGGTAGTCCATAATAGTATTGGGTCTTCTGCTTCACTGGCAATATCAGAAGTTGTTGACCTGAGTCCCCTATAGCTCACAAAATGCCATGGCTTTACATCTTATACTTCATTTTTATGCTTTTCTGCTGGATGGTAAAGAACAAGATAAAGCACACCTATGTAAAAAAAAAAAATTGTAGTTTTTGGATCTGATAAAGTCAGTAAAATCCCCTCAGGATTTATCCTGAAATCCTGTCCTTCAGATTGTAGATCCTATGGCAGTGTCAGCCATATAGATGAGTCATGGCCATTGCTTGGCCAATTTGCACTCTGTCAAAGCCTGAGAGAATGTTTTCTCTCCATGTGCCTCTCCTTAGGCACATTCTACATCATCGATCACTTTCCTCTTTTTTGGCCCCATAATCTCCTTGATCAGAAAATTTGGGACACTACTGAGGTACAAGTTCTCATTTGTCCTGAGTCTTAAGTGACTTTGGAAGGCTAGGGCCAAAATGTTGTCTTTCCTTGTGGCCCTCCTTTTTCTCTAATTTTTGGTTGGCAAATTTACATTGCTAACCCTCCAGAAGAGATGCTTATTGTTATTACCATATAACCTTGGCTGTTGAGCTTAACCTCACTATCTGTCTGAATATCAAACATCTTGGTCATAATGTGGAACAGGTATTTTTGATCAAGTATTGATATGTTAAATTTTAAGTCCCTACAGAATGACAAAAATTTTAAAAAATTAAAATATATTTTAAAATTAGGAATAAAGAATTATATATGTTTACACATAAGTCCAGAAATCTAACCATATGCAGCCTTGTTGCAGGACAGTCCTGCAACACTCCTTTACCTGTCTCCTGCCTTTATTCACCACCCCCTTCTTTTTTAAACAATCATCTACCCGAGAGACAGCATGGAATCAACTAGCGAGTCATGACAAGCAGCATGTATTCAGAAGACCAGAATGACAGGCACTCCAAGCATGAACCTACTATTACAAATTGCCATTTTAAGGGAAGTTGCTTAGTTCACAGGTATCAGCATATATAGTTAGACAGGGTGAGAATCCTTCCAACTAACTGCAAGCTTCAAAAATCTTCTGAAGATTCTCAGGATCATTGCCTTACCCATCTAGAAAATATAACTGTATGGCTTTGCCTCTGTCATGATTCCTAGCTCTTCAACTTCCTCTCTCTTCATTGTCTATTCCTCAAGTTCTTGCTTTCCTTTCAATTGTATTGTACCTCTCTATTTGTATTTCTTCTTTTGAGCTCTGATACTAGGGAAATTACATGATGTTTACATATGTTTCTAGTTTATTTCACTTATGATTATATCTTCAAGTGGCATCCACTTAAATATAAAGGCTTTGAGTTTATCATTCTTTATAGCTGAGTAATACTCCATTGCATAAAAATACTACATCTTTTTCATCCTTTCCACAGGTGACAGGCTTCTTGGGTGTTTCCAAGATTAGGCTATCACAAATTGTGCTGCTATAAACATAGGCACTCCTATATCACTATGATATGAAGTTTTCAGATCTTCATGAAAAATTCCCTGTAGCAGAATAGCTGGTTTAATGGGATTTTCATTCTTACTTTTCTAAGGAGTCTCCCCAATGATTTCCATAACAGTTGCACCAGTCTGCATTCTCACCAGCAGTGGAGAAGGGTTCCTTTTCAACACAGCCTCTCCAACATTTGTTGTTGCTTGATTTCTTTATGATAGCCATTCTTTCTGGGGTGAGATAATAGCTCAATGTTGTTTTAATTTGCATTTCACAGAGGGGTAGTGATATGGAGCATTTTTTCATATATTTATTCGTTTCTTTAATTTCATCCTCTGAGAAGTGTGTGTTCATCTTGGATGCCCATTTCCCCACTGTGTCTTTAAATTTTGGGTCCCTAGTGTTTTTTCATTCTTTGTATATTCCAGAAAGCAAACCTTCATCTGAGTACTTATTTGTCAAGAATTTTTCCAAATTTGTGGGTTGACTTTTCACCTTGTTGGTAATTTCTTTTGACATTCAAAACCTTCCCAATAACTGGAGTTCCCAGTTGTCAATTCTTTCAAGTATTTCCCTTGTGATTTGATTTTTCTTCATGAAATCTTTGCCTACCCCTATATCTTCAAGAGTTCTTCATACTTTCTCTTCCAGGAGATTTAGTGGTTCTATTTTAATGTTTAGATTTTTAATCCACTTTGATGTTAGCTTAGAGCATGGTGATAGAACTGGGTCAAGTTTTAGTTTTCGGACTGTACAGAGCCAGTTTTTCCAGCATCATTTCTTAAAGAGGCTATCTTTTTTCCAGTGAGTTTGTTTGGTCCCTTTCTCAAAGATAAGCTGGCTGTGTTTGTTTATAGAGGCTTCATTGTCTTGTAATCTATTACATTGATACTCAGGTCTATTTCGTTGCAAGTACCATGCTGATTTTATCACAATAGCCTTGTATTATAATTTCAAGACAGAAATTGTAATGCCTCCTGCCTTGTCTTTGTTGGCCAGGATTGACATTGATATTTAGGTCTTTTCTGGTTTCAAATAAATTGTATGATCGATTTCTCTTGGTCTGTGAGGTATGTTGGTGGTAGTTTGATAGGGATTGAATTAAATTTACACAGCAATTTTAGGAGTATGGCCATCTTCATGATGTTTGTTCTTCCTACCCAGAAGCATAGAATATCTTTCCATTTTCAAAAATCCTCTACAATATCTTTTTTAAGAGTACTCTAATTTTCCTTGGAAAGATCTTTGACTTCTTTAGTTAGATTAATTCATTGGTATTTCATTTTCCTCAGTGCTATTGTAAAAGTTATTTTTTCTGTAATTTCCCTCTCAGTGTGTTTGTTATCTTTGTAGAGGAATGCTATTGACTTTTGGGTATTGACTTTGTATCCTGTTATGCTACTGAATTTCTGTGTTAATTCCAATAACTTCTTGGTGGAGTTTTTTGTGTCTTCCAAGTAAAGCATGATGTCATCTGCAAATAATGATAATTTAACTTCTTTACCTATTCTTATTCCTTTTATTTCTTTCTCTTGTCAAATGGCTCTAGCTAACAGTTCCAGAACTATATTGAATAGTATTGGTGATAGAGTACATCCGTGTTTTGTACCCGATCTAAGAGTGAAAGACTTCAGATTTTCCCCATTTAGAATTATGTTAGCTGTTGAGTTTTCATAAATGGCTTTTACCAGATTGAAGCAGAGGCCATCTATTCCAATTTTCTGTAGGACTTTGAACATGAGTGAGTGTTGTACTTTGTCAAAAGCCTTTTCTGTATCAGTGGAGATGATCATGTGTGTTTTAGTTTTCGCTCTATAGATATAGTGTATTACATTTATAGATTTTCGAGTATTGAACCATTCTTGCATCCCTGGGATGAATCCTACCTGGTCATGGTATATGATCTTCTTGATGATTTGCTGTATTGTATTTGCTTGTATTTTATTGAGGATTTTAACTTCTATGTTCATGAGGGAGATTGGCCTGTAGTCCTCTTTTTTAGTTGCATCTTTCCCTGGTTTTGTTTTGTTTTTTTTTGTTTTGCATAGGTGATAGAACTTTTTTTTTTGCCATGATTTCCCTGGTTTTGGAATCAGCATAATACTTGCCTCCACGGATGACATTGGGAGGATTGCTTCCTTTTCAATTTCATTGAAGAGTTTGCGTATAGGGACTGTATCTTCTGTAAATTTCATGTAGAATTAATCAGTGATTCCATCAGGACCTCGCCTTTTCTTTGTCCATAGGGTTTTTATTACATCTCGTATTTCATTGGCTGTTTGTGGGCTATTGAGAGTGGTTATATCTTGTTGATTCAGTATTGGTAATTTGTACCTTTCTAGGAATCTGTCAATTTCGTCTGTGTCTCCTATTCTATGAGAGCAAAGATTCTGAAAGTAGCTATAGATAATCTGAATTTCCACTTGGTCTGTGTTAATTACACCCTTTTCATTCCTTATTGCTTGTATTTGAATTTTTTCTTTCCCCTTTTTGATGAAGTTAGCTAGGAGCTTATCAATTTTATTTAATCTTTCAAAGAACCAGCTTTATTCTTTGTTAATTATTTGAACTGTTTTTTTTTTTATCTCAATTGAATTATTTTCTGCTGTAATCTTTATGAT
>NW_004524756.1:5139702-5149693 GCF_000260255.1 Octodon degus | reverse complement strand
TCATTTCTAATTTTTTGTCTATTTGAACTATCTTTTTTGGGATAAGGTGGTGATAATGTCCCCTGTTAAGATTATGCTATTGGATATTGCATATTTTCATGTCCATTAAAATTTGCTTTATATAGTTGGGCACTCCCATGTTTTGGACATACATATTTGAGTGTTATCTGTTTCTCTTTATTTTTCCCCTAACCATTTTACAGTGGCCTTCTTTATTTTGCTTTATCTTGCTTTGAAATTGAGACTGTCTGAGAACAGAATTTCTACCACTGTTTTTATGTGAACAGCTAAGGCATGTAGTATTGTTTTCCATCTTTTGACTTTCAGACTATGAATGTCTTTATGAGTTAAATGTTTCTCTTGTATACTGCATATTGTTGGATTCTCTTTCCTAATCTACTGTGCCAGTCTATTTCTCTTAACTGGTGAATTGAGTCAATTTACATTAATGGTTGTAATTGTGAAGTATTGACTTATGATTGATATGTTATTTACCTGTTGTTGTCTGCTGTTTTTCACCTGTGTTTAATTGTTTGCCCTATTTATTGGTTGCTTCAGATCTCATTCGTGGAGTTCTGATCATTTTGGTCCCTCTCTAGAACACTTTTCAGGAGCCTGTTTATGGTTGGCTTTGTCATAATGAAATTCTTCAGTTTTTCCATGTCACGGAAGTGTTTCACTTCTCCGTCAAACTTGAAAGAAAGTTTTGCAAGGTATAGTAGTCTGAGCTGGAATTTGTTTTCATAGAGGACTTGAAGTACTCTGCTCCATGTTCTTCATGACATTATGGTTTGTGAAGGGAAGTCGGCCGTAATTCTTATAGTTTTTCCTTTGAATGTGATCTACTTCTTTTCTCCAGTGGCTTTCAGTATATTATTCTTGTGCTGGATTTCTGGGATCTTGACTAATATATTTCAGTGTGTTTTTAATTGGGTTGAGGTGACTTGGCATTTTGTATACTTAGATTACCTGAATGTCAGATTGTTTCTTCATTTTTGGGAAAATTTCTCCTTTACTTCTGTCCATGTTTTTTTAATGTCATTTGTATTGACTCCTTCTTTCTCATTGATATCTATTAGTCTAACATTGTTCATCTTTGCATCATCTTGCAAGTGATGAATTATTTTTTCCTGCATCGTAGTTGCTTTGAATAGATCTTTTCTTATCTTTTGACTAGCTGCACCAGCATCTTCAAGATCTGAAACTCTGTCTTCACTTTCACTCAAACGGTTTTGCAAGCTTATGATTGAGATTTTGAGTTCCTCTATATCTCTTTGACTCTGCTCTATGTTATCTATTTCTTTCCTGTATAGCTCATTCAAGGAATCCATCGTATTTCTAATCTCCTCTATTTTTTTCTCATTGATTCTTTTACTGTAGATTTTTTTCTGATTGGGTTTCCTCCATATGTTTCTGTATTTGATTCTTTTCTTCAGATGCTATGAACACAGAATTCTTTTTCATTTCTGAAATTATTTCTGCTCTGAGTTCTTCTATACCTTTGTGCTGTTGCTTATTTAATTCCAACGCTATTAATTCATACATTTGAGCTGAGCTAGTGTCCTCTGCACTTGTTCTGGGTAGGCAGTTGGTTTCCTCCATATATTTCTGCATGTGATTTTTTACTGAAGATGCTACTAATAAAGGGATTTCTTTTTTTATTTCCGATCTGAGTTCCTCTATACATTTTTGCAGTTGTTTGTTTATTTCAGAAGCCGTTGATGCATTGATTTCAGTAGTGTGATTCCCAATTGGTTCTGTGTTAGTGTCCTCTGCACTTGTCATGGGTGGACTTGGGGTCTGAGATTGCATTTTTGTCCTTTTCATTGTCATTTTGTATAACACTGTCTTCTGACCTTTGTTGTAAATCTTTGGTGCTGTTATAACCTTAGCACCTACTGAAATTGAGGTGCATATCTACAAAGTTGCAATTTATGCAGCTATGCTTGGCTTGCTGTGTGGCTGCTGTGCTCAGCTCCTTCATGTTGCAGCCCTTGGGAATGAACCTGTTGTGCCCCTCTGGCAAGATGTTGTGCTCCTCTGCTAGCTGGGTGGTTCTGTGCCCTACTCTCTCTGCAGGGACTGTAGCTGCAGAGTTTCACTCCAGGCCTGTATGCCAGGCCTGAGCTGAGTCTGAAGGGAACAAGGGGACAAGGTGAGGGGAAGCTCTCCCACATACTCACTGTTCCTGGGCTGGGACTGAATATGGGGGTCCTGAGAACGAGGTAGTATTTCTCACTCACTGGGCAGGTGTGTGGGCGGCTGCAGAATGGTTAGCTCACAAGGGCATGGAAGAGGGTCTCATCCACATTGTGCCTGGTCATGTCCCACGGACACAGGGTAGCCGGAAGCTCACCCACACACTCACAGGGCCTGGGCTAGGGCCGGTTCTAGGTGTCTCGAGAATGCAGCAGAAGTTTTCACTCACTGGGTGGGCATTGGCAGGGACTGTGGGGTAGTTGGAGGGGATCCCAAGGTGGTGCTAGAGGGTCTCACCTAGGCTGCACCTGGGCTTGGACCAGATAGGTTCCACGGGTGCAGGGTAGCCGCAAAGACTACATAATTTTTTTTATCCATTCCTCATTTGATTGACATTTGTGTTGCTTTCGAGATTTGGCTGTTAAAATTGTACAGCTATATACATGGTGAACATATATTGCTGTGGCATGATGTTTTTAATATTTGCTGGAAAATACCCAGAAGAAAAATACCCAGGTTAAATGGGAACTCTAGTTGTAGATTTTGAGAAATCTCTATACAAATTTCCGCAGTAGTTGCTCCAAGGTACACTCCCACCAAGAGTGGAAAAGGATTTCTTCCTTCACACACTGCTACAGCATTTGTTTGATTTTTTTATAATAGCCATTAATTCTGGAGTGAGATGGAATCCATGTTGTTTTAATTTGCATCTCTTGCATGATCATTGATTAGAACATTTCATAGGTTTATTTGCTGGTTGTATTTCTTCACCGGAGAATTGTGTATTCATCTCAGATCCCATTTTTTAAATCGGTCTTTGCATTTAATAAGTCTATTTTGTTTTAGTTCTTTATACATTCCAGATAGTAATTCTTTGTCTGAAGAACAACAGGCAAACATTTTTTCTCACATTGTGGGTTGTCCCTTCACTCTGGTGTGAAGCTTTGTAATGCGATAAGATTCAAGTTGTACTTTTTTTTGTTGTTGTTATAGGTTCTTTGTGATCAGGATTTTCTTTGCCTGTACCAATGTCTTCAAGAACTTTCCTTATTATTATTATTATTATTATTATTATTATTATTATTAAATATGAATGTGAAGCTGTTAAAAATCTTTTTTTAATGAATTTTTGTCCAGGGTCTCAATATGCAGTTTGGATTTGTAATGATCCTTCTGTTTTTAAGTCTCCCAGAGTTGGGATTATAGGCATGCACCAGCATGCCTTGCCTTGGTCACCATTTCAGCGCACCTGGGATGGGTCAGTGGGCCACATGCTGTCAGGGATTGAACCATGGTCACTTTGCTTGCCTAAGCAGGTGCTTATTACAGTGTGCTACTTCACTGTCCCCTATTTTACCTATTTTATCTTCCAGCATATTTAGTGTTTCTGTTTAATATTCAGAACTTTGATTAATTTTAAATTTAGTTTGGTGCATGATCAAAGATATGGATCCAATTTTAATCTTTAGCATGTTCAAAGATAGTTTTTCCATCACAATTTATTACAGAGGTTATCTTTCTTCCAGTGAATCAATTTAACAAAGGATGTAAAATCCTACACATTCCAAACTATAAACCTCTGAAGAAAAAAAAAAAAAGGGAAATTGAAGATGTCATAAAATGGAAAAATATCCTATGCTACTGTATAGGAAAAACTAATACAGTGACTATTGTCAAAGATAAATTAGTTAAGGAGGTTTGGTGTTGTTTTTGCATCTTCTAATCTCTTGGATTGATCCTCAGAATTTTTTTTTCTGGTACCTCACTATTTTTATCACAGTAATATTAAAGTATAATTTCAAGTTGAGGATTGATATGTCTGTCCCCTTTGTCTTGCCTTTGTTGCCCAGAATTATCTTTATAATTCTAGGTCTTTCCTGCTTCCAAATGAATTTTAGCATTGTTGGCTCTACTTCTATGAGACATACTGTTGGAATTTTGATAAGACTTGAATTAAATCTTTAAAATTATTTTGTAATTATGGCCATCTTCACTGTATTAGTTTTTCCTATACAGTAGCAAGGGATATTTTTCCATTTTATGACATCTTCAATTTCCCTTTTTTTTTTCAGAGGGTTATAGTTTGGAATGTGTAGGATTTTACATCCTTTGTTAAATTGATTCCTAGCTATTTCATTGGAGGCTGATGCTCTTATAAAAGGCCTTGTTTCCATAATTTCACTCTCCATGAGTTTGTCATTGTGTACAGGAAGGCTAGTAATTTTTTTAGTCTAAACATTATATACACTATGTTACTAAATTTTCTTATTAATTAAAGCAGTCTAGTGGAATTTTAGAGGTCCTCTATATAGAATGTCATCAGCTTCAAATAAGGATAATTCAACTTCTTCCTTTCCTACAATTGTACCTTTTATTTCTTTTTGTTATCTAATTACTATGGCTAACGTTTTCAGTGCTATGTAGAGTAAGAGAGGAGGCAGTGGACACACTTGCCTTCTTCTTGATTTTAGTGTGAAAACATGAAATTTCTGGCCATTTAATTATATGTTAGCTATTGCTTTGTCATAGATGACTTTGATCAAATTTAGGTAAGGACCATCTATTCCAATTTTCTGTAAGGTTTTATCATGAAAGGACGCTAGACTTTATCTAAACTTTTTCTGCATCTATTGTGATGATCACACAGTGTTCTTGGCTCTGTTAATGTGATGTATTAAATTTATTGATTTATGTATGTTGACTGATGCTTGCATCCTTGGGATGAATCTAGCTTGTTCATAGTGTATAAAATTCTCAATGATTTGTGCATTCTGCTTGCCAGTATCTTATTGAGGAATTTTCCATCTATGTTCATTAAAGAAAGTGACCTGGATCTAAATCCTTTCCTAATTGCATGGATTTGAGTCTTTTCTTTCCATTTTTTAAGGTTGGATAAGGTTTTTCCAATTTTATTTAATTTTTCAAAGAACTAACTCTTTGATTCATTGATTTTTTTCTAGTGTTTTCAAAGTCCAAAATGCATTAATTTATGCTAGAATCTTAATAATTTCTTCCCTTGTATGAGCTTTGAAGTTGGCTTGCTCTTCTTTTTCCAGAAGTTTGAGGTTCAACATGAAGTTATTTCTTTGGACTTTCTCTGCTTTCTTGATATAAGTACTCACTTCCATAAATTTTCATTTGTGTTCTTATGGGACACAAATTTTCACTGTGTCCCATAAGCCGGGTATGTTGTATTGTCATTATCATTTACTCATAGAAACTAAGTTCTTCTTTAATGTCTTCTGTGACCCATTGGCCACTCAGGAGGATGTTATTTAATTTCCATGCTTTTATAAAGTTCTTTTTAGTTTTTCTTTCAGCATTGATTTGCACTTTATTGCACTATGTTATAGCAATATGCATGAGATAATTTTAAGTATTTTGAATTTACTTAAGTAAGTTCTATGACCTCCTGTGTGTTCTACTTTGGAGAATGTGCAAGTGAGAAAAATCTGTATTCTGACATAATGTGATGGGACACTGCAGACATCGACCAAGTCCATCGGTTCAAAAGTTTGGTTCAGTTTTAGTATTTTATTGTTGATTTTTTGGCTGGTTGATCTGTCCTTTTGTGACAGTGGGGTACTGAGATCCCTTGGTAAAATTGTATTAGTTCATATTTGATTTTTTATCTATTAATATTTATTGCATATAGTTGGGCAACTGTTAATTAGCCACCTTTAATGATGTGAACTAGATTTGTGATTATATCTAAAACAAAACAAAATTATATGCAGTATATAAGTCCTTACTATGTCAGTTTTATATTCAGGTGTTAAAATTTAAAAGGGGTTAGACAGAAAATAGAGAACTAACCAGAGAGGAAGAAATTAGAAGTAAGTTTGGAAGACAAAGTGCTATCATGTTAAATTTGGGAAACTGGTGCAGTAGATTGGAGGAAAAGAGAACAAAAGAAGAACAGAATAGAACAGCAAGGGCTGGCCAGATAGCTCAGTGGACTAACGTGCCTGCTTAGACAAATTCAGGGACCCAGGTTCGATCCCCAGAGTGTTGTGCCAGCCCTGACCTTGGGGTGTGATGAGATGGGGACTGAGACTGGGCATGGTATCAAGCACTTGTAATCCCAGCACAGGCGGATCATTACAAGTCTGATCTGTGTAGTGAGACTCTGCAGTCCCTGTAAATACATACACACACACACACACACACACACACACACACACACAAAAGAAACCAGAACAATAACCACAAAGAGGTTCAAAACTATGTTCACATTCATATAAATGCAAAATCAAACAATAAAGAAAACAAAGCAAAACCATAGCAACAACAATGAAAAACAAGACAGTGGACAAAAAGTTCCAATACCAGGTTTCTCTGGCACTGATCTAACTGTGGAGACAGAGTTCAGATCCATGTTGTTTTATTACAGCAAGCCAGCATTGGCTTTATGAGGAAGCAGGTGGATAATCTCAACAAGCCTGCATCATTATTGTCCTTGAAGTTCAATTAGTATTCTGGCTGTGCATACTGAAACAAGATCCATTCATCCTGCAACCATCAGCACACCTTCACTGGGCCTGAAGCCATCTGGGAGCCACTACATGGAGCCAGCAACCACTCTGAGTTTTCAGCTCAGCCAGCCCCTCTCAAAAATGGCTCCTAGCAAACATCTCCTTGCTGAGTGAAGACTGAGCCCCTAGTGCTCACGCCAGCTAGCATAGTCCTTCGTGTCCACTGCTGTCCACTGCTTCTATGTCTCTGTGGAAGCCTCTGGGGTAGCCCAACTTTCACTGTGTGTCTGCAGGCTTGAACGAGTACCTTGTGCAGTGAATCCCTAACTCAAGGAGAAGTCTCCATCTGCCATCTCTTTCCTCTTTGTATATTCTCTCTTCACTCTCTCCATAGGCTTCAATTCATGCTTCAGATCCTTCCTGGGTCCAAGAGGCCCACCTCCTTCCTTGGCTACCTCATGTGGCTACCAAGTGGCTAAGCTGGACAGCAATTCTTAGAGCGGCTCTTTCACTGCATACCACTGCACCAGCATGATGTTCCTCCTATAATGTCTCACCCGTACTTTTATTCACACAGTTGGGGCACAGGCCCAGTGATATAACTCATGATTTAAAAAAAGTAACTGAAACAAATCCATATAAGGTCCTGAAAATTTTCCTTTTAAACCTGATAAAAAAGAAGCATAAAATGATAAAATTGCCAAAAGAGTGAAATTGCTGAGAGGTAAAAAGATTGAGAAAAATCTGAGCACCTAGAAATAAGGAATTTCTGCATAAATAGAAACAACAATTAAACTTGCAGTTCTTTCACAAATACTGAAGATGGAAAAAACATGGAATGCAGAAGACACATTAAAAGTGTAAGTGAATGTAATTGCCAAACTTGGTTTCTAAACCTAGCAAAAATATTTGGTGATGATAAGAATGAATTAATGTCAGCTTCAGAGGAATAAAAATTTAGAGGATTTGTTACCCAATTGCACAAATGTGAGGTCATTAAGAGCCCTTGTGTGTATCTCAGTAGTAAAACACATAATTATTGAGCATATAAAGCCCTGGACTGATACTCCAC
The DNA here is from genome assembly GCF_000260255.1 of Octodon degus. Lineage (NCBI taxonomy): Eukaryota > Metazoa > Chordata > Mammalia > Rodentia > Octodontidae > Octodon > Octodon degus. Next base: position 5,141,947 of record NW_004524756.1, on the reverse strand, counting down.
AACCAAAATAAAAAATATAATAATAAATAGTGCTTCTCTGGAAGAAAAACATTCTCTCCAAATGTTAAATTATTAATGGCATGACAGAAAGACTGAAGAGTTCAACAAGGACTAATATGTGGATAAATCTAAGTTAGCTATACACAAAAGGGAGACATACATTAAAGTTCAATAATTAATGGGGCTGGGGAGATGGCTCAGTGGAATAAGTGTTTCCCTGGCAAGCTCAAGGGCCTGCGTTCAATTCCCAGTTCCACTAAAACAAAAAATAAATAAATAAAATCATTAACATAATTATGTGTAATTTGCAAGTTGCTCCGAAGTGAAATTAAATAAAAATTTAAAAGACTGTGCTAAAATGAAGATAATATAAGCAATATTAGAAGGTTCTTGGTCAAAGAAGCATTGTGTATTCTACCAATTAACATTAAAAAATGCTGAACATACACACACAAACTTCACAGAAAAGAGTAATGTGATAAAATAAATGTATAATTAATGTGTAATACAGGAAGAAAAGCACTGGACATGGTAAATAAATTGTATTATACCATAATTTCCACAAGTGAGAACCGATCTCACATTAATTTTGGTTCCCAATAATACAACATGGTTTATTTTCATGAGATTTATCTTATTTATTATAATCTGCATGCATTCAGGTACAACAATCTATGTTTATTCATGTGAACATCCACATTTATTCATGTATGAAAATCTACACTTACTCAATATTAGTCATGACATCTTTTGAAATACCATCATGGCTCTCTAAACCCCGAGTTCCAGCCTGAAGTTGTCACTCTGTTACTTGTGAATTCTTGTTTTCTGTAGAACTACTAGGTCCAATCCCTGATGCCCAGCCATAGAGCTTTCCTTAAGCCCTCACTTCTTGTCCACGTAGCCGACCCTTCGTGTGTTATCACCACAGCTCATCATGACTTGTTCCCATGAATTCTTCACCCAGTCAGAACCTTTTACAGGCCAGGCTTCATGATGTTTGCATTAAATCAACAGTGAACTGAAGACTCAGGAGATAAGATTAGCAACAAAAATGATGACAAATAATAATAATGGTCCACAAAAATGTGACCAAAAAAATCACAGGCACCAAAATTCAGAAAACTTCATTTCACATCAGTGCATTTAGTTTCTGTGCTATAAAATGTATCCTAATGAAGTATGTAGATTCCTAATAGACACAGCTACATGTAGACATTATCAAGAAGGAACATCGCTCACGTGTCGTGTCTTACCCCAACTGGACATTCAACAATAAGCCTGGAGTTGATCTGTTACATAAATGCTTATCTCTCATCCAGAGGTGCTTACTTGGGTATTTACAAATGCTTAAATATAATTTATAATATCACTTATTTTAAATATTGTCAATACTATTTATATTTAATTATATACTAGTATTATTATTTCATAATTCAACATGTCTGTCACATATTTGTATAGCCATACTAAATGCATCCCTCTGGCTGATGGTCTTACCCATGTGTGGGGCTTAAATTATGTGCATCCTGAAAAATCATGTTTGGGTTTATTTCTCAGGTGGCTGTTGTTTTGGGGAAACATATTAATTAGTATCATTGAACAAATTATATTATAAATCATTAAAGTGTAAGTTGAATAACTGTTTAAATTAAAAGAAAATATTGACAATTAAATTACAATCTATGTGCTGTTATAACAAAAGTATCTATAGAATAATACAACATTAATATTTGGAAATAGAATAGTGGACCAAAAAGCACCCTGTGTGGTGGCCTACCTTGGAGATCTCACCTACTGAGTTCTACTGCCTGAGTATGGTGTCGTACTCTCTCCCCTTAAATAGAACTGAGCTGCTCCCCTTCAGTCCTGAGACAATATCTATATGTCATAGTCAGGCTGTGGTTTTCCCATTGCTTTTTGTTGGTTTGCATGATGTGAAAGAAGGTGGCCTTCAGGCCCTGAACACCAGAGCTACATCAGCAGGAGCTCAGGCTTACACTGAGAGATAGCACTCGATTTTTAGCTTGCTAGAGAGTAATCTTTGAAGCTGGCTCTCTATCCACAGTCAGCTAGCTCTTCAGCTCACTAGAATTTCAACTAACATTTTAAACATAGCTTCTTGAAAGACACCCATATCAAAAATACCAAACTAACGGAATTCTTTGGACAAATGGTAAAGAAAAATGAATTTTGTTCCTTAAGTTACTTATGTTATGAAATAATACACACACACACACACACA
>NW_004524756.1:5125353-5139602 GCF_000260255.1 Octodon degus | reverse complement strand
CCAAGATAACCAGTGTGATTAGCCAACGTCAACAATAGCACTAAAAGGCTAGGGATATAGACCAGCAGTCTAAGCATCTGCCTGACAAGCACAAGGACCTGCATTCGATTCCTGGTACCACATGCCATGGCAGCTCTGGAAGTTGTGCTGATTAATGAGACTGGGCACACCTGTAATCCCAGCACTGTGGAGGCTGAGACAGAAGGACCACTATGAGTCAAAGCTGCATAGTGTGACACTGCCCCAAATGAACAAATAAATAAATAAATAATTTTTAAAAAAATTAAGCAGATCATTAAAGATAAATAGGAATATGACACAATGGTAACAGAATTTACTCAGCAAGGATATATTTAAATTCTAAATATGTATTCTTACAGTGATGATTTTTATGCAAAGCAGAAAATATAGGAGTGCCTCATAGACAAATGAATTTTTAAGACTTTAGCCTGAGACAAATTTTTATAAAAAATGTAACAAATGCATCATGTATAATATAAATTATGCACAAAATGATGTATTCTAGGCCAGTGAAAAAACAATATAAACATTAGAATATATCTTGATCCAATGATAAGAAATGCAGTATGTGTAAACCAAATGGAGTCATTTTCAGGGAAACAAAGCCATGAATACGTTATATCAGATGCAAGCGGAATATGCAAAACTTAATTGTGCATCAGAAGAAATAAAAGAGTAGGATATTAAATACATAGACAACACAAGAATGAGAATAACAAATACGAAAGGTGGAATGAATAAAATAAGAATGTAATCAGAATAATCATCAAAAACAAAATAAGACATGTATAAAATCTATTGAAATTTTAACCGTTAAGTAATAAAATTGAAAATTAAAATAGGGCATCATTATGAACCTAATTACATTAAAAAAGATAATATAAAAGACAGGGTTAAAAATGCAATCAGATTTCTAAGACAGTTTATCAGAAAATAACAAATTAAAGAACTGAAACAAATACAAAATCTGGATATTCATATAACCCTTCAATAATTTGAAACTTGAAATAAGATACTTAAATTTTGTGTATCAACAGAGGTAGTCTAGGTGCTGGTTGAAACCTTAGTCTATTTGAACAGAGTTTACCCCTCATAAGAAATGTAGGCCAGATTCTACAAGTGAAGTTTTTCATAGTATAATCATGTTCTTTGGAGAAACAATGTTTTCTCTAAGATAGCACCATAGCAGGGCAAATCTTTCTCAAATGGGAGAGGGATCTAGAGGTGGAGAAGGGAGGTAGGTGCCAGGGAGGAAGAGGCATGAAAATAGGATTAAGTTGTGTTAAGAAGATGCTCCACGTCTTTGCAAAGAATGCAAACATGCTAATAAAAATAAATGAATAAATCTTAAAAGTAAAAATGTATCAGACAAGCCTTCCTTTAACATCTAAACTTCATAAATATCAGATTTATAGGTACATAAACTTTTGCCTGAGTTTTCAGTATTCTTATGTTTTCTGTGCATTTCAGATTTGTCACTAGACCTACTCTTTAGGAGCCAGTTCCATAAAATATATTTGTCTATATATATATGAATCATATATGTGTGTGTGTCTATCTATCTATCTATCTATCTATCTATCTATCTATCTATCTATCATCTATCTATCATTTGTCAATCTGTCTGATGTGCTGTGGCTGGTGTGTGTGTGTGTGTGTGTGTGTGTGTGTGTGTGGTGTGCACATGCTTCTGTTTCATTTATTGTTTTTCTCTCCTAGAGGCACTGTGTACATAAAAATCTCTTGTGTTCATAACTTAAATATTTCAAGAAGATTTAAGCAAGCTAAAACTATCTAGTATGTAGATTTTTATTTTTCAGATACTTAAATCTTGATAAGCACATGCTTCTTAGTGACACCCTACACTTAGCACCTTCTTTCCCACAAAGTATAAACATTTATCTCCATGCCGGTTCTGCAGTGTGGTTGATGGTTTTTCAGCAGATTTAGTGGTTTGCTGGCTGTGCTTACGAGAATGTGGGTTTTGCTTTCTTCAAAGTTGCAGATTGAGTTTCCACCTGTCTACTTTCTGCCCTGCCTTAAAGAGAACCAATTCATAAGGCAGAGCACTCACAGGGAGGTTCACCAGAGTTCTAATTCTCTCTAGGATGAAATAAAACTGCAGAAACAACCCTAAAGCTGCTCTCTAATTACACCTGGTCATACTATAAAGAAATAATCAAGCTGCTTTTCTGAGGTGTTGGATGAATAGCAGAAAACTCTTGTGCTCACAGTGTGAAGGTAAATCAACTGGACAATCTCTGTAAGCTAACCTGAGTTTCAAATCAAATTTCTTAAAACTCTCATTTTTCTATGGAGCCTGCTTCTCTACATAAAGGCACAATAAATATCCTTTTTGCATTTCCATTTTTCATTCGTGCTCAGTCCCATTGTAAGAAGTATGTAGCTCTGGACCTAACACTTCCCAGGTCAGTAATATGAGGTAGTTGTCCATGATCCAATCAACCGGAGAAAATCCTGAATTAGTTTTCAATCCAATGTTTCATATTTTAGGTTGGTAAACACTGCAATGGAATGAAGAATAGATGATAGGAAGTGAAAACAATATTTATCATATTCTAAAGTAACTATTCCCAGAGTGGTTACTGAGGTACGATAGGCACTAGTGTGTCGAAGCCAAGCCCAAGAAACACTGGCCAATTATTTTTTTCTGTAAATTATTTTGGCAAAGTTCAAAAGTGGGAGTTGAAGAATGAGCCATGCTGAGGATTGTTGTAATACACATGATTAAGGGCTGGCATTGTGGACAGAGATGCTGTTCACGCATAGTGCTTTCTAATTCTAAATCTGTTAGGTTATAAAAAGTAGTCAACTGAACTTCATGCTTCATCTGACCAACAGTGCCAGTTTGCATGAGAGCTGGACTTACAAGGATTTGGGATCTCAACATAAAACTAAGGCCCAACTCAGGCAAATGGAATAACCACTCACCTTATTTATGATTTATTTGTGTAAACATAAGGGCTCTGGTGTGATAACTAATAGTAAAAACTACACTAAATGATACTGATGTAGGATTAGGTATGATATGTTCCTGTCAATAACGGTAGAAAAAGGAGTAGGTGCCTTAGGAACTTGAACACAAGTATGCACTAGTGAATTTAGCATCCTAGGCTAATGGGAAAAGTGAAATTTGATGGCATTTATCTAATTCTTCATTGGAGAATATAGATTTCAGGATTATTTTGGAAATTTATAAAGTAAACACACTGAATAATCAGATCTCTGGAAGAGAGAATATTAAAAAATACAAATAGAGATTTTAGAAGTTCCTGCCACCAAATGATAAACAATCAAAACAAAAAAGTACAACTTCCTATTGAAAATTCACTGTGTCCATATTTTATATTATTCTCTTCTCCTTTTCTTTATTATTCTGCTTGCCTGGTGAGTTATTATTAAGTGATATTTTGATCATAACTTTTAATTCTATACTAAACTAAATTTCAATATATAAGTCTTTAAAATTTTCTTTGTACTTCATGCATTATTATAAAAACATTTACTTTTATGTCTCTAATTCATAGACTCAATGTAAATGCATCACAAAAATCAATTGGTATGGAATTTGCTTTCAAAAACAGCACATGGAAAACTAAGAAATTCTATTTGCAAAATTATGAACCTGGAAAAATTTTTTTTAAATCTATTTAGTACAGAGTCTACAGGGTCTCACTGCACAGATTGGGCCCCTAGCGATCCTCCTGTTTCCAGCCTCCCAAGCGCTGGGATACAGGTGTGTGCCACCACACCCACTCTCCATCACAGTCTCAGCGCCCTTGGGTGGAGCCTGCACGGCACACCAGGAATTGAACTCTGGCCTCTGTGCTCTACCTAAGCAGGCACTTTAGCCCATCAAGCTATCTGTCTGGCCTTTGACTTGGAAAAATCGTAAAAGGAAGAATATGCTATATATAGATATACGAAAATAATATAGCATAACCATTAATTCATACACTATGTTGATAGTTATAACAACAAAACAAAATCCTCAGAAAAGTAAGTCTATTTTGAGTCTTGCATAATTCATAAAATTATGTAATTTAACATGCATATTTTGAAAAGTTATTTTAATTTTTAAGAATTGAGCTTTGAAATTTACATGTAACCACATATTTTAAGTATAAAAATTGGTATTTTGATACATTTCTAGGTAATAACTGTTGTAATTTTCATAAGAATATTTACATCATGTATGTTAATAAGGAAAGGGAAAAATAAAGTACAAATATTTTATTAACTTTATCACTTAAAGTATCATATATTTTCTTTTTTTTTAATTTTTTTCATATATTTTCATAGAAGAAAAAGCATATTACCTCAATGCTAACACAGAACATTGTTGACTAAAAATATAAATTTTTTTCTAGATTGCTTGAAAATCTTTTTCACTATAGAAAAAGTGAAATAAAGATTTTTATATAACATCCAAAAGGTCAGATATCAAGGTTAAGTATTTCTTAAGTGCTAAACACTCTTCTCTAAATTTTATGAAAAATAGATTAGTTTCCATTTCTATGAAAAAGGTACTTTCTAGCCTTGGATGTAGACAGATCCAGATAAAAAGGAACCTCAGGGCTGGCAAGATAGCTCACTGCCTAGACAAGTGTAGGGACTGGGATTCAATTCCTGGCACCACATGCCATGCTGGCCCCATCCTTGGCACACTGAGCAGGCATGGTGGTACATACCTGTAATCTCAGCACTGGGAGGCTGAAAACAGGAGGATCATTATGAGTCTGAGCTGCATAGTAATACATATAGCAAATACATCTAATAAGAATAAGAATAAGAATATTAAGGAACACCAGAAGACTTTCTTATGTTAGCACCATCATTCAGTCATGTTTTGCTTTGCAAAGACTTTGTTTTAAATCACTAAGAACTCCAGCATAGCAGTGCCAAAAATATCTTCTGTCTTCAGGAAATGCTTGAATATGCCTCTTTTAGCCAGACTTTTAAAATAATTATTCACCAATGAAAAATTACCATTTGTAAGCATCTATTATGTTTTGTTCACAGTTGTCTTCATCCACATGTTGATTCCCAAGGTCATGTTGCTCCTCAAAACTGAGTAACTATAACAAATACAAATATAAACTTATAGTTGCAGGTTTTTCTTTTCATTAGTAATTGTTTAGGTTATATAACGGTTATATTTCTCGTTAGCAATTGGTTCATGTACATAATACAAAATAAAACCCCAAAAAAATATTTATCCTTAGCAAGAAAGAACAAAACTGGCTTGTACTAATATAGGGTTAGTCCTGCCTAAATGTAAATTTCTTCAATAAATCAGTTTTGTTTTTAGACAGAATTCAGAAGTTTCAGGCAAATGGAGCTCAGTATCAGAAGACCTGAGATTCTAAAATGGTTTCTCCTTACATGACGAAAATCAACATGCAAGAAATGGCTCATTTTAACAGTAGTAAGTAGATAATATCAACACTACTCAAAAGTACTCTAAGCATGATAGTGAAATTTTATTCCCTTAGCAGCAGTGTATAAATCTAATAATTAAACACACACACACACACACACACACACACACACACACACACACACAAGCACACAAAGGAAAGAAAATAATTGCAATATACCAAAATATTTTATCACAGTATTTTGATAAGATAGTAATCATAATAATTGGATACTGTCAGGAAAGATGTGGTAAACATCCCTTGACTTGTGTGTGCCCAGGGTTGCAACCAACTGCTGAATCATTGGCAGGAAAAGTTTGACACTGGGAGTCTAAGGAGAGATCATCCCCAGTGTATATAAGCACTTAGGTACTTAAAAGATCATTTATAATTCAAAGTAGTTCAGTTTATGATTGAGTGAAAAAATACTGTCACACTTTTTTCTGGATGTATCATGCTATGTTGCTCTTATGTTTTTCATTTGTGTGGGGTTTTTGTTTGTTCGTTTATTTGCTTGTTTGTTTAATGTATTTAGTACAAGGTCTACAGGGTATCACTACACAGATCAGACTAGTAGTGATCCTCCTTTTTTCAGCTTCGGAAGAGCAGGCATTACAGGCATGCATCACCACACCTGCTCTAACTTTTCAATTTAACATGTCATCAAAATTATCATGCGGTCATAAGTGAAGCATTCAAAAGGTGACTGCACCAAGAGGCCTCAGCAATGTGCTGTGCTACTACCAAAATCACAATTTTTTTTTTTTTTTTTTTTTTTTTTTTTTTGTGGAACCAGGAATTGAACTCAGGCCCTTGTGCTTGCAAGGCAAGTGCTTATTCTACTGATCCATCTCCCCGGCCCCACAATTTTCTTGTCTTTGGAAGGGTAATTGAAAACTGGGAGAGGGGCTGGATTCAGGGCACAGGTCACGAGAGTACGGTCCTGGAGAAGTGTTTCTAGTCCCTGGGCCTTTCCTCTTTAGCTTTTCCCCTTTATGTCTGCGTCTTCCCTGCCATGACAGGAGCAGCTTTGCTCCACTGCGATGCTTCTCCTTTGCCTCTGAAAGCATAAGCCCACATAAAACCTTCCTCCTCCCCCAAAGCAAAGGAGCACTTAGCAATGATCACACTGGCCTTGGACTCTCAGGCTGAAGCCATGTCTTGTGCTTTAGTCTCCCAGTGACTTGGAAATAGGTGGGCAAAGCAGTTTCCATCTCAGATACGCTTTTAATAAAATATTACTGGTGGATTTTATTTATTTGTTCCATAATTTTACTGATAAACAAATAGCAGTGAGACAGTTTCAAATCAAATTGGTAGGACAGTTTCAAAAATTAAAACATTGCATACATTCTACCTAGTGGTTAATTGCTGTACAAGATACGGACATGATATACTATCTACAAACACCATATGAACAAATCCCTCTATTCATTAAGAGAATGTAACTATATATCTATCCTAAGCACTTTGAATACACAGATACAAAATGGTCATTCATCTGTATCCCCTTTTTTATTGTTGTTAAGTTCTGTTATTTGAATATTATAGGTGTGTTAACTCAGCACAATAATCTAAAAGAGTTCAGTAGTCCATAATAGTATTGGGCCTTGGAAGGCTAGGGCCAAAATGTTGGCTTTCCTTGCAGCCCTCCTTTTCATCTAATTTTGGTCTGCAAACTTAGGTTGTTAACCATCCAGAAGATAAGCTTATTGTTATTACTGGTGGATTTTAGAAACGACATAAATTAGTATCCTTAATAAAAAGCCCATGTTAAGGTGAAATTTCTCAAATTAGAAAAGTAGTTTGTTAATTTATTTTTCATTTAATATTAACCAATATTCACTTAATATTTTGCTATTATATTGTCTCAGTTACTCTTCTGTCATTGCTGGGACAAATACTCAATGCCTGAAATGAAGGAAGGAAAGGTTTATTTAGTTCACAGTAACTGGCTGTTTCAGTTCATAATCCGCTGGCTCCAAGGCAGCCTGGCACATGGCAGAGGGAAGCAGTTCATGGTGTTGGAAGACAGCAACACAGCAAGAGCAAAAGGGAGGCATGATAGCAACAAGGGCTGCAGAGAGCAGGTCTGTCTACTTTATGTTGCATCCAGGCTATCAGCCCCATCCCGGGTGTAGCACTCACACCCTAATCTCAGCAGCCCTGACACTGATAATCCTAGTGGATCATTAGTTAATCACAAATTAGAAGTCTGCCTTATGACTGCATTAGGCTTTAGGGGGACAACTAGGCCCAAACATAACATAAATCTAATAATTTATTAATTTTAGGTACAATTTTAATTAAATGTGAATACACATATACTCAAATGTTTAAAAATGTGAACCTGGACTGCTAAGATACTTTCCACATGCTACTTAACTATGCTTTTGGAGAAAATACGGCCCCATAAGCAATAAAAAAGTGAATAGAGAAAAATGTTTTACTGGCTCAAAAGCATTCAACTGTAGGAGACCAGGTAAGAAGACTGAGGCCTCATAGGCCTCCTCGTGAGCACTAAGGAGACAGATGGTGTGCATTGCATTGACACACTTCAGGGAAAGAAGCTAACACAGCTGAAGTCCTGCTGCTTACCTGCACACTTGCCATGGATGTGAGAAGGTAGGTGAGACCTGCACAGGGATGTTAGTTGTTAGAAGACTAAAGCAGGGTGTGCCAATCACTCAGAGCCGCAGTCAGAAGACAAGAGCCCACCTGGTCCCCACATTTTAACTATGTTTCTTTGTTTTTTTATTCTCATTGTCATTTGCTCAAGAATAAGCTCATAGATTGGCTCCTACATTCATCCATTTGATGAACTTGCTCACTTTTTATGTCTGAATCTGGCTTATACTATTTATTTATCAAAAGCAATGGTCCTAAAGATTCATGATAATGACATAAAATCATATGGCTATAGTGTAGATAAAGACATCTTCAGGTCACATTACCTAAAGGAGGTACCATGGCTTGACCATTTTCCCCATGATGCGTGTAGAAGTTGAACTTCCATTGTATCACCTTTAGAAGATGAGTAGGACACAAGTGTTCACGTTCATGGGTGGAACTGATACATTAGAAAGGGGTTATTTCTGCCATCAGACAGTGCAGCAAAAAGAACCTTCCCAGATGCCAAGCCTTGATGCTGGACTTCTCTGGCTCCAGAAATATTATAAGATACATTTATTTCATTATAAATCACCCAGTATCAAGTACTTTGTTATAACAGTACAAACTGACTGATATAAATTTTCATAAGTGAGTTCCCTAGACAAAATATTTAGACCTAATATTTACAAAACACTTTGTATCTTCCAGGAGCTGTTCTTAGTAAGTTGCATATATTGAAGTGTCCAATGCTCAAGACAACTTCTGAAGTATACGCTAATGTGATCTTCAATTTAACACTTGAATATTTAACGCACTGAGAATTTGAGTATTTAATTCGAAGCCACAGTTGGTAGAAGCTATTATTCAATTCCAGGCATCCTCCCAAGACTCTGCATCCATTCCCAGGAACATGCAATGCTACCAGTTAAATGTAAGAGACACTTTTTCGTTTTTTAAACCAGCCAAAGAGGTAAACATATAAAGTAAAGAACATTTAGAACTTATACTGACAAAAGATACTTGTGCAATATTTTTAGTGGCAGTTCTGCTGCTTTTCATAAATTATAGTTGCTTACTATTTTAAAAATCTCTTTTTCTATAAGTCACCATAGTTTGGATTTGATCTTCAGACTAAAATCCAGAAGACTGTAAAACACTGAAGAAACAAAGAAACAAAAAATAAGTGTGTGTGTGAACAACAGAAGTATTAATAATATGTAGGTCATCCTGACCTTGAGGTGTCCTTCAGCATTTCGTTTTATAAAAAGAAAACTTATGAGCATGCTTTGAAAGCTACCAACGCTGCACTGAGCTCTGCCATCTGTGTGGAGTAAGCATCTTAGTCGGTTCCAAGAACACTCCTGCTTACATTTGTCCAAATATTAATGACATCAAACTGTGACATGTCCCTTGTTGGGAACAATTTCAAAGCATTTCCTATTTCAACAAATATCATGATAAAGGTATATTTTAACCATCTTTTGATATTTCCTGGCACATAACATTAAGCAGTTCAGTGAAGCATAACTATTTTCACATTCTGCTGATGTGGAAATCTCCAAAAATCTTAATAAGCAAGATGTATGACATGCAACAATTAATTAAGCAGAAAGAACATGTCAGTTTTCAAGTGACATTACCTGAAGCTTACAGTTTTTATAAAAAATATATTAAAACAATTGGGATTTTCCATTTAATATTAGTATAATGTTACCTATTACATCAGTGTTATATGTTTTCCATGATTTAAGTTTTCAATTTTCAATTTTTTTCTTTTTATTTTTTTGAAAAATAAAAGATAGTATTAAAATAGAATAAATTGCAAGTGATACAAAATGTTATTTAACAAAGCAATACAAATTTAACAGTATTTGTTGTATTGCATAGTGCTGTCTTCCAACCAGTTATTCATATTACCAGATATAGACATATAAAATAGTATGAAGAAAGAATAAAAGAAATGCGTAAGAAATTAAAAAGAGAAAAGGTACCAACATTTGAAAAAAGAGACAAAATAAATTAAGCATTATCTGTTGCTTTACATAGACCAGCAGAAATATACAATGCAGTTTTTCAAATTATTCTGCTTATATACATAAATAGATCTCTTTCCAGTACTTCCTCTCCTGTCCTTTTCAACTCAGTAATTCTCTCCTTTTGAATAAATTCATTCCCTTTTCCCAGTATGTACTGCACCGTTCAGATCATTTCCACTTTCAGGTTCTCACACTAAGGAGACAATATGATGTTTGCACATGCGGGACTGATTTATTTCACTTAAAAGTATTGTCTATAGTTGCATTCATTTACCTACAAAAGATTCAAATTTGTTTTATAGCTGAGTATTTCTTTTTATTTTTCCAGTACAGTATCTCACTATGCAGTTCATAATCATAGTTATCCTCCTGTCTCAGCCTCCTCATTGCTGGGAATACAGGCATGCACAACCACACCTGGTTTGGGGCCAGCAGGGTGTGTCTGGTGTTCTGGGGTCAGCATTGCATGTGGTACTTGAGATTGAATTTAGGACCTTGAGCTTGCCACATAGGCGCTTAAGCCTTCAAGCTATCTCCCCAGCTCAGTTCTAAACTTTTTTTTAAGGAAATAATTTATTTATTTTTTATATTAATTTTGTTGAGAAAGAAGTAGCAATGCGACAGTTTCAATGCAGGTTAGTAGGACAGTTACAATAATTAATACATTGCATATTATTGTCTTTATAGTAGTTACTCATAGTACATGATACAGACAGGATATTTTGTCTGAACACTATTAGTTCAAACTTTCTTCTCATTGAACTAAAAGAAAGTAGCTGTATATCTATTTTGTATATATGGTTATATAATTTTTTCACTCAATTTTAAACTTTTAAGTAATAATTCTTTGCTATGAAGTTTTATCTAGTTTCCCAGTGTATACTCAGGTAAAACATTTTTATAAAGATTGGCCACATATTTAAATCTATTTTATTGCCAACAGTCTAAACACACAGAAATTGTCTTTTTCATCAAAAGCCCTCTTCTATTTAAACATGGATGACAATTAAAATAAAAATAATAAATTTTATATTATTTGTATAAATCATCTGAATTGTTAGAATACACTGATTGTTACATTATAGAAGTATTTCTTCTCTGATATTACAGCTTTAGAGAAATAATTGCCAGAGGGAAAAATATGCTTGCTTAAGGGCTCAATGTGCAGCTCTCAAATAAGTAGTGTCAGCATGTGTGAGTCTTTCAGTTCAGCTTAAAAGTGTTATTGAATGTCAACCTTTAAACAACTCTTAAAATGTTGGAAAGTGTCTAGCATTTCACCAGTGACCACATAATTACTATTAAAAACAAAAGTTTAAGAATTATATTTCTACACTCCTCAATTTATAAAACACCTAGTAACTGATCTGGTGAGGTGCATCTCATTTCTAAAAAATGAATCACAACTGATCAAAATGTATGTAGGTATTTACATAGCACCATCTATCACTAGCAGCTGCACATAAATAATATAAATTACTTTATTCATTCTGATGGACATCTGGACATTTCACCTTCTTTTCAAAGTGAAACCTTTTACACATGTTTCCTTCAGTTTAACATAAAGTCCTATTTGAATGTTCTCCAACAAAGTTGAACACAATTACTGTCCCATAGTTCAGCTGGGTAACTCTCACAACATTTATTTAAACTTACCTTGTCAAGTCAGTCTCTCCATGCCTTGGTTAATTTTTAATCCTTGCTGGGACAAAATACCTGACAACCAAAACTAAGGTTTATTTAGCTCACAGTTTGTGGAAGTTTCAGACCATAACCAGCTGGCTTCAAGGCAGGTGGCTCACAGCAGGGAGCGGCAACAGCTCCTGGGAGCAGAAGACAGCAAAGGCAACAAAAGCGAAAGGAGGAGGGCAAAGCAAGCCTCCTTTCCTTTCTTCTATGCATGCTGGTTATCCACCTACACCATCTCTGTGAACTTCTCTTCCACAAGCTCAGAACCTTTAGAAAGTAAGGACCATGGTTCCCTGCTGAGCTTTTGAAATTTCTAAATTCTCAAGTTAACAAAATGTATCAACCATAACACTCCACAAAATTAAGTATTATTTTTCAATCTTTCAATCCTTATCAACCATGTCTTCTTATTAATTTGCAAAACTCTTAAGACCTTTTTTTTTTCTTCAAACATAATTTCTCTTCAGGAATACCACAATATGTTTCTTATGCTCAGTGCTACTAGTTGCTGAGACTTAACAGAACTGGTGTGTGTTTATTATCTGATAGCATCTGTAGGCCATGAGTTGGGTCAGGATTAGGCTGGATCTTCTCATGGGGATTCAGAAGGCTGAAATCAGTCAAGACATCAGGGAGACTGCACCATCATCTGCTGTTCATGAATATCTTGAAATTTTCAGTGTATGTCATAGTAGGTGACAGTTACTTTTCTTTATGGTTGCAACTTAGTTCCTAGATGGCAGCCTCTCTCCTGAACTGTTTCATTACTCATCTAACTGCTTCTTTGAGAACAAATCTGTTTTTGTTTTTGTTTTTCAAAATACTTCACCTAGCTCAGGCCAAGGTTCTCAAGATAATCTAACTTTTTAAAAGTAGAATACAAGATAGTAACAGAAAATTAGAAATAATACCAAATTTCGCCACACAAAATAATATGAACTCAATAGTACTTGTTGCATTGCATAATGATATCTTCAATAATCTAACTTTTGAATAGAAATATAAAGTGATTTGGAGCTTCCATCTGAAATATCTTCCCTCTAGTACATATGATGTTGTGAACAAGGGAATTTCAATTCTTATTACTGACATATTACAAAACAATAGAAGTCACATTAAGGCAGAGATTGTGAGAGGTAACTTTGATTGTACCCACACATGTAAAGGCCTCTTATTATTTAACCATTCCTCCAATGCTTTCTCATTTTTTTACAAAGTTACCTTCTATTCATTAGAGCTTCAAAGTGCTAGTTAAGACCTATGGCAGTGATGGTGAATAAAATTTCAGTGACACATACAGCTGCCTACATCATGTGTTCATTCGATTTGCCACCACTGACCTTGGACCTGTTTCACTCTAACTTGACACTCAGTGTCTTACTATTCTTACATACGCTTCTTGAAATTGTCACCACTCACCTACAAAATACGCATTCATTTGTATCAGTATCCTAACGTGATTACTGGTCTCTATCCTCATAGCCATAAATTTAAAGATGAGGCATGAAATGTGTGCAAAACCAGTTTATGTCCTTTTTCTTTCCCCTTATTGTGAGCATTTGATTTTGTCATAATGCTCAATGTATGGTAGAATGTGCGCCAAGTATTTTAAATTAGGTATTGGTCATCACAATTGAATGCATTCTGTCTTCCTTATAAACAGAACCTCATGTTCCACTAATGTCTCAACTTTAATCATTTGATAATGGTATACAATTATTTGATTTCTACTACAACCTCTACTTTAAGTTAACTTCCCCTCTTAGTCTAATTATTTTCTATTAGATATAGTGATATTTGCTCTGTCATCATCCATAATAATTTTCCACAAATAAAAATGTAACTATTAATTTATGTTTAAAATCCTTTTTAATTTTCATTGTGTTACAATTTTAACTTGGCTTATATCTCTAATAATCAAAATGGTTTAGTTTCTTACTAGCTGTATCTACACAGATATATCTTTCAAAGGTGAAAGATAAGTGCTCCAGTTGTTCGAGTGTAATCTCTGACCAGGCTTTGACTGAGGGATAATGTATGCAGATGCAGAAGTGATAACAACGTGGGAAAGGAAAAATAAAACTATGTAGAACTATTACTGCTTGCAATTTCCAAGAGATCATAGATATACTGGAAACAAGTTTGTTTTCAGATTTATGTTTAGAGAACAGAATAATGGCTCTCCAAAATTGTCACACCCTAATCCTCAGAATGTATAAAATGTTACTGTATATGAAACATATACTTTCACACACGTAGGTATAAGAGATATAAAGTAATTCTAGATTCAATTCAAATGAACAGCTTAAAAGACTTTTTTTTAAATAGAAAGAACATGGTTTGGAGGGTCAGAATCAGGAAAGGTAATTCAAAGATTTGATAAAAGAATTGGTTGAAAGGAGAGAGAGAGAGAGAGAGAGAGAGAGAGAGAGAGAGAGAGAGAGAGAGA
>NW_004524756.1:5119278-5124648 GCF_000260255.1 Octodon degus | reverse complement strand
TAAAAGCTGAAGATCTTTGTTATTTAGTGGGAAAAATAAATAATATATCTGAAACACACATAATTATGTGGAAAGTAGAAATTATTAGCAATAAATTTGTGCATAAATTGAAGAGATATAAAACAATATAAACATATTAATGGTTAGATTAACTTATAGGGCAATAACACTCCACTCAAAAGGTGGAAACTGCCATAGGCAATAAAAGAGAACTATCCTGAAATACACCTAATAACCCATTGATATGAAAGGGAACCAAATTAACAGCATTTTGTGTTCTAATGTCATTTTAAAGTCTACACTTCTCTTTTCATAAGTTTCTGTTTCCTATAAATGTTGAAAGCGTTGCCTAACCTTAAACCACCTCATGTTTTCTCAAAAGATGATTGGTTACACCTTTCACTCCAACCCAAAAAAAAAAGCACCATTTGTACCTCCTTCTGTTTCAAGAAAAGAAATCAACTAAATGAACCAAAAGAGAGAAACAAACAAACAAACAAACAAACAAAAAAAAAACAACTGCCTTTGGGACCTGAACCCTCAAAGGAGACACATATAAAAGATCCCACACTCCTCCTTCAAGGGTTGGTATCTATTCTTTTCTGGGTGCTGACAGCCATCTAGTAATCTTGCTTGTCTATGGTAATTTGTTAAGAAAAGACACACTTACCATAATAGTGACATAAATATATAAAAAATAAATTTATACAGCTATTGAAATAACAGTAAGACAGGCAACGTGGCTATAATCATAACAAAAACTACACTTTAAGAAAAATATTACTAGAGAAGATGAGCATCTCACAGTAATAAAACTGTTAATGAATAACACATACATATATAAATTATACAAATTTACCATTCAATATTCTAAATATTTCATGAGAGCAAGTGAATAAAATCAAGATAGAGAATTCAAAAAAATACTTAGAAATTTCAATACCTGTAACCAAATACTAATAGAACAATTTAACATAATGTCAGCGTGAAAATAAAGCCGTCTTTTTAATTAGCTTATGTTCACTAAAATTTCTAGAAGCATCTATCAGTGTAAAAAGAAAACATTCACTTCAAGTATGTACAAGTATATGACAAAATCTATGATACTCTATGAACTCAACTATGAATCATATATACTTCAAAGGCAATCATAAAAAGTCAATTCTTTGTCTACATAACAATAAAGTTAAAACAAATTTCATTAGATTCCAGTTTTTGTACAGTAAACACTACCTTTTAAATTACTCATGTACATCACCCATCTATTCAAGACCATAGCAAAATACTACAGATAGTTAACTTATAAAAGAAAAGGTTTAGTCTTATTTCACAGTTTTGGAGGTACTCATTAGAGATCAGGCCCACAGTTTGGGGTATCAGTGAGTTTATTGCATGGCAATAATGAAGAAAGCAGCTCTCTACAAGGACAACAAGCAAAAATACAAGAAGACACTGAATTTCCACAATCCCTTCTTACACATGCTTTTGTGGCCCAAGAACCTATCACTAGCTGCCCTACCCACAAAAGATACCACAAACTCAAAGTGGTGGTACCTCTTGAAAAGCACAACTTTAACGTGTGGAACTTTTGAGAGAATGAAAAAGATTATAGAGTCTCAGACCTTGAAGACAGCATGGAAGCTGGCAATCCTGAAAGGAAAGATTTCTTAACAAATGAGGAATGAAAAAATAAACATTCATCAGCTACAAGATGACACAAAGAAAAACAATATCATATGGATAAATGTCAATGAAACAGAAGGACTCAACACAGGAGACACAGAAAGATTATTTGCTGAAATAGTAGAAGAAAACTTCCAAAGCATGGGAACAGAATATGACATATTTCTCATAGGAGAAACATATGGAACTCCAATTAGCCATAACCAAAATAAATATATACCCAGAAACATAATAATTAACATTGAGAAATACAGTAAAATAACAGAATGGTAAAAGCTGTTGAAGAAAAGAAACATATTACACATAACAGAAAGCCCATCATGGAGGATTTCTGAACACAAATCATCTAGACAAAAAGTGGGCTATGGAGACAGCTTGGTGGTCTAATTACCTACATGGCAAGCACAAGGATGTGGGTTCAATCCCAATTACTGCATACCATGCCAGTCCTGTACCAAGGTGACCACCAAAACAGGGTGTGCTAATGCACACCTGTAATGTCAGCACTGGGGAGACAGAGACAAGAAGATCACTACAAGTCTGAGCTACACAGCAACTATACAACAAGATCCTGTGCCAAATAAATAAATACTTTTTAAATTAAAAAAAGACAAGAAGAACCTGGAGTGAAATATTTCAGGTCCTGAAAGAAACAGCTTCGTATTCAGAGGATGTACGCTATGAAATTATCTTTCAAAATTAATAAAGAAATAAGATACTTCCATGACAAAGAACAACTGATGTAATACATAAACACCAAACTTACCCTACAAAGAACATTTAAAGATATCCTAGAGAGAGACAAAAATGACTACAATTTCATGAAAAACAACAGAAAGTAGACATCAACAAGACCAAACAATTAAACAGAGGGGGAAAGTAGGGAATATGCAACAGGAAAATAACATGACAGTGATGTGCAAATACATACCAGTTACAAACGGTAATACAACTGGTCTCAATTCACCAATGGAAAAAAATGAAACAGACTAGCAGAGTGGGTCGAGAGCAAAAAATTCAACAGTATGCTGTATACAAGAAAAACATTTAACTCTAAAGGAAATTCATAGACTGAAAGTCTAAGGAATGAAAGAAATATTCCATGCAACAGGGACCTAGAAAAAAGCAGAGGTAGCTATTCTGGTTGCTGACAATGTGAACTTGAAATCAAGTATGGTCAAAACAGATAAATAAGGTCAGCATATATTTATTAGAGAAAATATGCAAGAGAAAGAGAAAACAATCATAAATGTATATTGAACCAATGGAGAAACACCCAAATATATGACAATGAAACTCAAATGAGCAATAACACAATTTAAAGGGGGATTTTACAACACATTGTCATCAACAGATAGATCAACCATGCAAATATTAGCAAAAATATAAGAGAACAAAACCAAACCTGTGAATAAATGGACTTAACAGACTTTTATGGAGTTCTACCCAGCATCAGAACACACATTCTCAGTTACACATGGGATGTTCTACAAAAATAGACCATATACTAGCAAGTGGAGCATGCTGAAGTAAATGCAAAGGAATTTAAATTATTCCATTGATATCATCTGACTTAGTTCAAGGAAATTTGAAGTTATTAAAAAACTGTAAAATCTCCATAACCACATGGAAATTAAATAATGAAATGCTGAAAAGCTATGGGTCACAGATGAAATTAAAGAATAAATTAAACAATATTAATGATAAAAGTAAAGCTCAGATACAACTTACCAGAACCTGTGGGATGCAATGAAAACACTCTTAAGACATAAATTTATGGTAGCCAATTCTCACATCAGAAAAACAGGATGAGTCCAAATAAAAAAAAAACTAATGCTGCATCTCAAGCTCCTAGAAAAAGAGCCAATTGAGCCTAAAGTCCAAAGAAAGCAGGAAATTATAAAGATCAGAGCAAAAAATAATGAAATGGAGATGAAGAAATCAAAACAAAAAATTAATGAATTTAAGTGTTGATTATCTGAAAGAATAAATAGAATTGATAAACCCCTGCAACCTTATTAAAAAAATAAAAATAAAGGAAATTTAAAAATTCAAATTTATGCAGTAAGAAAGGAAGAAGTTGAAATCATTACAGACTTTATAGAATTTCAGAAAGTCACCAATACTTATTTCAAAAATCTTTATTCTTATAACATGGAAACCATGGAAGAAATGAACAATATTCTAGATATATGTCAATAATCAAATCTAAATCATAAATACATAAAAATTCTGAGTGACTCAATATCAGTCAATGAAATTGAGAATATAATAAAAGATAAATAGAAAAACTCAGATCCCCATGGATTCACAGTTGAATTCTACAAGAAATTTAGATAAGATTTAATGCCAAATCTTTTCAAACTCTTCAATGAAATTCAACAGGAAGAAATTTTCCCAAATTCATTCTTGTTGTCAAGTATTACTCTGATACTAAAGCTAGAGAAAGAACCAACATTATGAAAATGTTGATACTCCAAAAACTATTATACAGATTAAGTGAAATTCCAATTAATATACCATTAGTGTACCTCTCAGATCTACTGAAAACGTTCCTAAAATTAATATGAAAGAACAAGAGACTTAGAATAGCAAAAGCCATCTGAGCAGTAAGAGGAAAGCAGAAAGCATTACAATTCCTGATTTGAAATTATGCTATAAAACCACCATGATGAAATTAGCATGGTTCTGGGAAACAAATGTCCTGTTGACAAATGGAACTGATTAGAGGAAGAAAAATAACCCCTTTAATAAACAGTGATGGGAAAATTGGCTTTCCACATGTGGAAGACCAAAAAAGATGCATGTCTATCACCACACAGTAAAACCAAAATGGATCCAAGATGAGAATATTAAAACTGAAACACTAAACCTAGTGGATGAAAAATTAGGTAGAAATCTGGAAACATAGGGTCAGCAGAGGGTTCATAATCAAAACAAACTGGCAAGTGATATATCTGGGCCATGTTTATAGCATTACAAGGATAATGCTTCAAGGATTCAACAACTGGCACGTAATTTTTTAAAAAGATTATTAAAGTCAAAATAATTCATTAATAGAGTAAAAAGAACACCCATATATTGGGGGAAAAAACAATTAGCTGACAATCACTCAGACAAAGGACTTCTCTCTAGAACACATAGCAACATTTTAAAAATCAGGGCCCCCAAATTCCAAGATGTAATCAAGTAATGGGCATCTGAGATGATCATATGCTTCTCAGTTGAAGAAACTCAGATGGCTAATAAATATAAGAAAAATATTTAACATCATTGGTCATTGAAAAATTCAAATTAAGGCCATGCTGACATTCAATCTCATCCCAGAAATAATGGCTATCTTTAAGAAGTCAATCAATAAAATATAATAGAGGAAGTGTTGTGAAAAAAGAACTTCTTCATTGTCGGTGGAAGTATAGACTGGCACAACCACTAGAGAAATCACTGTGGAATTTCCACAAAAGAAAAAATAAAGGATTGGAGGACCCTTTCAACTCAGCTATTCCTAAGGCTATTTTTCTGGAAGAACTGAAGAACATTGCCAAGTGATATATCTGTGACCATGTTTATAGCATTACAATTTGTCATAGCTAAATCTTGGAAACATCCCAAATGCCCATTAGCTGAGGAATGGATAAAAATGATGTGGCATTTTTTATACAATGGAATATTACTCCCTTAAAAATG
>NW_004524756.1:5111031-5111873 GCF_000260255.1 Octodon degus | reverse complement strand
TTGAATTATAAATCAATGGCAAGGCTCAAAATTGGTTACTTTACATAATATGCAGAAGTATAGAAAGAAAAGTGTGCAGCAAAAATTGTTGCCAGTTGAATAATGAATAATTTGTACATATTCAAACAAGACCATTAATATGACATATAAACTCAGGAGCATTTATGAGCAATTACTGTTCTGAAAGTTAATGGTACTAGATTTTTATAAGGTCTTCTTTGAAGTGGAGCTATTTATATGCTCAGAACAAGCTAAATATTTCTGTCTTTATATCTTTTTTCTTCACAACAAATAAAATTTTATATTTTTAAATCACAGATGAACTTAGCATCCATAAATTGAGATATTTCAGTTTATCTTGCAAGAACAGGCAGTTGTTCATCAAGATTTAGTGCATCTTTATTACCTATCAGACAAAGCCATTCTTAGTTTCTGTCCCAGTGAACTTTAATGTCTCAAGGAAAATACTTCATCAGATTATTGAGCTAAATTACATTTTTTTTCTGTAGAAAATAACTATCCCAAACAATTTCCATCTTAAGCTAAAGTAGTAATGAAGTAAATAAAAGGCCTTTGACTTTACATGATCCATTGTTTATTTTCTTTGAGCCAGAAGTTTTAAACAAAAATATTATTATTAATTTTAGCTTCAGAATCTTGTTACATATGCCTCCTCTGAAAATTCTTATTATCCACTATTGTTTCTGAGAAAATAATAATCATTGTTTAAAATGAATTTGGAATCACAAAAAAAACCTCTAAGTGGCTCTCAGTCAACATGAAAATACAAAATTAGTTTGACACAATAAATGTATTTATGCTTAGGTGAATGACCATCCACA
>NW_004524756.1:5108045-5108539 GCF_000260255.1 Octodon degus | reverse complement strand
TTTAAAAATTGTACTCTTTTGAATAGTAATATTTGTGGTACTTTAAAATCTCATTTGATGATTTGAAATATTTCCTCTCATACTTTACTTAAAAATAATTTAAAAAATATTTTTTATTAAACATAATACATATAACACCTACTCATCCTTTTAATGATTTAATATAATTTGAGCAGAAAAATATGCTATTAATAGTGGTCTTTAACATCTGTGTCTTCTCCAAAGGTATTTGCACAACATCAAACTAGTGAAAAATAATGTAACTATAATTGTATATATTTTAAATAAAGTAGATACGAACCATATGATAAACCATGGGAAGCATGTATCTGATTTTATTGACTCATGTTAAGAATTATAATGTCAGTACCAAAAAGACAAACAAAATGTCTTTGAAGTACACAGGGCATTATATGTGACATTTTATTACACAAATGTATATGTTGCTTAAATAGTTCCATAATTCTATACTCAAATAATTATATATAAATATC
>NW_004524756.1:5100630-5105655 GCF_000260255.1 Octodon degus | reverse complement strand
GACATGGCTGGTCTATAAACAGTTTAATTTTTAAACCAACAGCCAGAACTGAGACTACCAAACAGTTTCTGAAAGTCTAACAGTTCAAAATAAAACAAAATTGTAGCTGTGGATTTCAACTCACACAAATATGTTCTAGACAAATAGTCACAGTTAGTAGACAATCTGCTTATGAGTTAAGCATGATCTGCTTCTGTTTGCTTTTCCAAAAAAGGTCCTCAGTCAGTGGTTATTCCCCCAAGTGGGGATCAGCGGTTCTAGGGCAGGACCCAAAATAAGGGGTGCCCATCAAAAGGGCACTGATCACGTGCTCAGAGAAGGCCACCCTGAGTGGATACCACTGGAGGAAGAGATAAGAATGGAAACTCTAATGAGGAGCAGTAGGGATGGCAGAAGAGTCAAGTGACTATTTTCCTGTATGATAAGTTTTCAATTGGTGTTAAGATTGGAGCAAAATATCAGTTGAGAAGCAACTTTATACCCAATTACTTCATGCCTTGCTAAAAGAAGCAAAGATTAAGGTTCCAGCCATACTTCCAGGCAATAATCATAATTCTAAATTTAATCATTGCTTCCCTCAGTTAGGGCGGATGATTTAGAGAATCTGGCTTGTGCAGGATGCTCAATGCAGCACACCTAACTGCAACAGCTTCCTTATCAATTAAGAAATCTTTGGACCAATTCATTGTCAAAAATTACATGAAGAAGGAATTGTGCCTGCCTCCTTTTCATGAGAGCAGACCTTACTGCCTTCTCTACACAAATATTCAGTTTTACCACAAAAATTGGCAACTACTCATTATCAAACAATTTTATAAAGAAATGATAAAACAAAGTTGAGAACTTTCAAAAAAAATACTTACCAATTTTTGTGAATGTTTGTTTCATGTGTTTGAAAATACATTATCGGTTGACTGAAAAACTAAAAATAATTTTATGAAAGGTGGCAGCATGGGAGTCAGTTTTTGGCTTCTTCATGCATTGCCATGTTGGACCTGCTAGGGATCCTGGACAAGCACAGGAATTCTTTTTTCCAGAACCAGGGATTGAACTCAAGCCCTTGCCCTTGCCAGGGAAACACTTATTCTACTGAGCTATCTCCACAGCCCCCACCATAAGATTATTAATGCATATGTTTCCTTTATGTTTAAATATTTAAAAAGCTCTAAATAAAATTGTTGGAAATGTTGGAGTCTGAAGTCCATATATAGTTGGGCTATGAGACAGTGTATTATAGACTTATCTTTTGGTTCCTTTTCATCTACTTCGTTTGTCTAAAAGATGTTTGTCATCTGTTCAATTTCTACCTTTTGAAATTCAGATGTACTTCTTAGTTATTGAACAGGCTGTGAAAAACAGTATATAGGATAATTCTAAAATTACTATATATTGGATCACTGGTATGTGTAACTTTAAAAATAGACATGCTCAAACTCTCTGTCCTGCAGGTTTTTATATACAACTGACTGAAATTGCTCAGCAAGCCTGTGCAACAATACCAGATAACGGATCTCCAGTGAAATTTTGTATTCTAATTTTACACAGTATTACTAATCATATACTCAATTTGTGGCTTTATTATTAAAGGTTATAAAGAGAAAAATCTATTATGCCTAAACTTATCTTGGTCCTACATTTGGAGAATATAAAACATTATGGCCAATAAAATGTTAATCTGGTCAACTCAGCTAATGATAATGGGGCATATGTTAAAGTGTGCCAAGATATTGGGTCACCTTCTTACACTTCCCCTTTGATGGCACAAATTATTTCCTGCCAAATCCAGAACAATAAAATCAATGATAAATGTTTGGCACTGGAAAAAATGGAACATTTACAAAAAATTGCAAGAATTCCTTGCATAATTCTTCCAATAATAGCAATAATTCAGTTGGAGGTGATGAGCAACAAAACAGGATTATATCCTGGATACACAAAGGAAGGGCCTTCAAGCCAGAAATTGTCACTCTAATTATAAGTGCAGTAACCTGCTTCAGGGAAATGGAATGAACTGGGGATTCTGCCAATGCCAACAGACAGATTGGGGCTCAACCTTATCCCACTAAGACTTTTCCACACCTGAGACAACAACAATGGGCATCTGGAAGTACCAATGTTTGTCCTTCACTCAAGGCACAAGGCATAGCATATGTCTAAATCTCCCTGTCTCCCAAACAGTTTCCTATTTTGGGAAAAAGTCCCTGTACCTATCCTTATAGGCATAGGGGGACTCCCACAACTGTAACTATCAGACTAATTGTTAGTAAGTACTCACTGGACAAAAAAAAGATTCAAAGTCATTCCCAATGTAATTAATGCAGATTGTCATAAGGAAATTCATGTTTGTTCAAATTATATTTGAATTTTTAATAAGGTAAATATGCAGCACAGCTGCTATTGTTACCTTTTGTTAGACCTCACTCTAGGCAAAATTGGAACACAAATCAGTGTAATGAGTTGAGCAAATAAATTACCAAAAAGGAGATATTTTTTACAAATGAAGTTACCAGAGGTAGAACTATGCCCACAATTAGAATTAGCCAGGAATGCTGGCAAATACACATCATTGAATTGGGGAGGATGAGGTGGGAGGATTTCTGTGAGTTCGAGACCAGCCTGAGCTATATATGTACATTTAAAGCAGCCTCAAAAATACCAACCAACCAAAAAAAAAAAAAAAACAAATAAAACAAAACAAATGGAAAATATTTTGAGGGCTTAGTAAATCCCATGGAAAATGTGTGTATCATTTCTACAGAACAGTTGTCTGCCACGGTTGGAGCCACCTTGTTACTATCTCCTTGATAGGACTGGGCTCGCCACAAATAACAGCACAAATTGCCTCCCCAGTTTTCTACGAAGAGCCTGATCAGCAAATAAGATGATTTTGCCCTTAAGTTGGCCTTATTTGGGTCAATAGGGTTGAAATTTATTACAAAATGAAAGTTAATTCTAACCAATGGTCATATTTTTCCAAAAGCAAAGTTAATGCAAAAATTCAGATATGAGAAAGAAAAATGATTGAGAAAAAATTTGCACGGCATTGTTCAACCTATATAGGACCAGGAAAACAAAGATTGCTCTGGAATCCATCAGTTAAATTTTTTACTGGGACAATAAACAGAACAGCTGTGCCTTTAATCTGGAAAGCTAACTCATAAGTCTGGTTTGATCAGTGGCCTACAAAACAGTTAGGACATTTAGTTATAGAAGAGTTACAATAGGGTTGGCCTGAGCTGTTAATAAACCGCTGGAATATGTCTGTTTTCATTATACCTAAAAATTAAGAAAATGAAAATGACTCCAGGATATCCGAATGGTAAATGCATACTTGTAGCCTACAGGGGCCTTCTAGCCTTGACTTCCAAGTCTAATTGTCATATCTCTAGCAAGACAGCTTTATTGAGAGGCTTATATAATTCATTATATGGATGATATACTTACCACAGCTTTCTCCAAGTTGTGACACTCCAGATATTTGGTCAAGTAAAAAAAAAAAAAAAGAAAGAAAAAAAATAAGTCTTAAATGACCATAGGCTTTGAAAAGGGCCTGACAAAGTCCAAATGTCTAGTCCCTGTCAGCATGTAGGAGCTTCAGTGCCTAAAGAAGGGTGAGACTGTAACAACATAGATAAGGTTAGATCATTTAAAAACTTTAAGTGATTTTCAATTTTTAGACAGTGTCAATTGATTTGTTCCAAACTGATCTCATGAATATTTTCATCAAAATTCCAATGCCCTTGTGAGAAAATTGCAATTATCCAGATCTCAAGTCTGATAAATTACAATGATTTGTCCTTCCTGTCAGAAAATCCCGCAACAATGGCCTCAAGAGGACAGTAATCTGTGACGTATAAAAGCTAATGAGATCTGGTAAGTGGATGTTACACAGTTCCTCATTTGGTAATTTGGAATCTGTACACGTCTTCATAGACAAATCCTCACATGATACATGTTACTTGCTACTCAAGCTTACTGTGTATCATAACATTGTTGACCTTACTGTGTATCATAATATTGTTGGCTTTCACATTTATGGAGGTTTCCAAGACTACAAAGACAGGTAACGACCCTTCCTACATAAACAAACCTCTCCAAATATTTTTCAAATTCTGGCATACTAAGCATGTTGCTGCCATCCCTTCTCACCCACAAGGACAAGCCATAATACAAAGGACCCATTTAGCAATTAAATAATGATTACAGAAACAAAACAAAACAAAAAAAAAAGATATAGAAGTCCCTCTTCAGATTGAACTAACCTTTAAAACCTTTGTCACATTTTTTAAAATCCTGCCACAGATTAAAAAATGACTCCTTCAGAGCTATACTGGACACTAAGATGAGAAAAACACACTCCTATCATAAATTCTATGAATGGACACAGGACTGGTGTCTGGGTGGGCTCTGTGTTGCTAACAATGTGGAGATAAGAATAAAATTCAGACTTAACAGGAAATAGAAAGATGCTGTGGTTGTCATGCAGAAATGTGAGACAATAATGGTGAGAACTCACTGGTCAAGACGTTTGGTGATTGCTATGCCTATTCAAGCATTTTAGTGGATACCCTGACTGACAGCCTTTACCCACAGAGACCCACAAAGCCTCGAAGTAACCTATCGCCAAGACCACAGAATGATGATAGCCTGTGAGCGGCTTCTGCCCACTCCTGATATTATCTCATTAGTCTTTCTGGGTTTGTTGGCTGCTTCCATGTGTACTAGGCCTTCTATGGCCAATGAGTTTTGAAACTATGTTCGAAATCCACATCTTTTGTGACCTGCTACTTGAATAGACCATCCTCCTGAGATTTATCATGCTAATGATGATGTGCATCCCATAACACATATTTCTTTTCAGGCCCATACATGACAGTAAAAATAGATAAATAGGCTATTGTTAATCGTTCACTATTTTTGATCTATCTACCTTTATATTTAACTCATGTGAAGATGCAGGAATATCCTTGCCTTCAGCCAGGACTCAGAAATGAGTTGGATCAACTAGAAATAATTTGACTATCT